>NC_135169.1:40720180-40885180 GCF_041146795.1 Maylandia zebra | reverse complement strand
ACAGACTCCCCATCTATGGAAATATAACAGAAAACAGACCAGTGTTTCCCCTCTGAGTTTCCCATCTCTTTTCGTGACCTAGTGGGAGATGAATGGCTTCATTTTCTTTTGCCCTCGGTTAAAGCAGCATCTTGTCCACTCATTGCCTCTCTCGTCAACTGATGTTGGGAGAGTAAGGAGAAACGTGCTGGTAACATGCCAGGGATTGCTTTTTATGTGTCAACAGAAAGACACATGAGCAAAGCAGGCAACATAAAGGCTTGCAGGCAAATTGGATTTGAGTAATGACTCACACTGTCACAGCAGACAGAGACGTGAAATGAACACCCGGGACTTTACCCGGCTGTAGCAAACTAAAGCAGACCACAGTAGTCAAAACAAAGCTGGGTTATTTAGTTATTGGTCTGAGTTTCTTCAACCTTAAGGTCAGGAGTATAAATGTCTTGATGACGCTGCGTGTTGCGCGCTGCAGTGATCAGTTAACCACTGAAATAGGACAATAGCTTTCTGAGTCCTAGGAACATTTAAACCAAATACACTCTAAATATGTTTGAAAAAGCCCACACCGGAATCTCAATACTTGTCATTCAAGCTTTGTCCTTCAGTGATCACCAAGCTTAAAAAATGATAACATATTCGTAACAGTAACTAAGAATACTGTTTTGTTGTTACCCTTCTTGTTCAAAGCATTTCATACAGAAAAAAAGGCTTCGCTAACAAGTGACACCACCATCACAGCCCAAAGGAGAAAGCTGCCGATCCTGCCAGTGTTAGGATGTGGACAAACAGAATTTAAGATTAAAGAGTCACTCTAGCCTGGTGTCATTCTGAATAGACTGACTTCTATGTCACGGGAGAAAGTAATTGCCATAAACAAAAACAACAGTACAGACCACAGACTAAACCATAGCTTACAGCTCATTTCAAAGCTTGGTTTTGCCTACATTATGAATTAAAGCTGTTATATAACTATAAGCTATATGTAAAGAATTTCCATTACTGTAGGAGAATTTCCAGTAAATATTGTGTTCTTTAAATAGGCTCGATGGCTGCACTCATCCTAATCGCTTCATCTCTACATCTCTTCTTCACTCAAATCAAGGATCCAGACCTAACCCCCCACCCTCACCTCTTTCACTCAAGTGCGGCTGGCCGAGAGCTGATGAAGCGGTGGCCATTTTTATGTAACAGATACGAAATGGGGAAACTCCTCTGATGCTATCATGGACTGTGTTATTATCAAGTTCACTGACACTCCAGGAAAAGTGGAAGATTAATGTTTTTCACACGGAAGTAGCACAACTTAGACAGTTACAAAGCAAACAACAGCTCGAGGATTCCCTAGAATATATCTGTGGGACTTTAAGATATGTTCTACTGCACCTAACCTAAAAACCTAAAACATAGCATTAGCAGTGGATCATAGCTACCGTGAGCTACCTACATACATAAACCCTTGCCTGTGAAGACATCTGTAAAAGAGATTTGATAAATAAAGGGTGATAGGGAGTCACATTGTACTGAGGCAGCATAGACTCAGTAAATACAGAATGGCAACTACTTGGGGAAAGGCTTCATTTTCATTGGCAGCTCACTGAAACTTGCCAGCATTGATTAGTCATAATCACCTCCAACCACACAAAAGAGAATAAATGGCAAAAGCTCCTTACTCCATCTCTTCTATTCTTTCTGTAGCAACCAGCCTTCTAATCCAATTATGGTCACACGGTGCTCAAGGAATCTCGTCTGAAATCAGCCTTTGTTGTTTCATCCTCACGAGCTGCATTTACTCAGCAAATGTGAGTACCACATTTCTAGTCTCTCACATTCAGCTGAATGTAATATTCTAGGAGACTAGCACCAACTGTTAAGTAGGTTTTTGTTAAGACCAGTTTTGTAAATGGACCAACCAAGCATAAGCCAGGCTTTGTGATGCAGTTGTATGAACATGCACACATCTCTGTGCCCATTGCCTAGTAGCCTGCTCACTTGCAGCCACTATATACAGTAGCATCAACTGAAAATACGTCATTGATCCACTGGGACACATTTTCAGTGATGTACTCGAGGTCCCTGGGTGTTTCTGGTCTTTCAACATCTTTCGCCCTCACTCAGACAACCTAGCCAGGTGTTCCGGCAGCACTAGCCCACGGGAATATTCTTCCTAATCCAAAACCAACTTGAGGCCCTTTTTCACCTCCATTGTGAACTTGTGAGCCATAATGCTACTCTGCATTACTTTAATGCAAAGTAGCATGTAGAATACAGGAGAAGGATATTTGTTCTGCAGATCCTCTGCTCCTCTTTTCAATAGGCTTGCAGCGTGACTCCCGGCCTCTTTTCTTGCAGAGCTCCATGAGCTCTTGGTATGTGGATTACTTCCTTTCATTCACTCCCTCCATGCGGTCCTCCCTGGAAGCTGGAAGCTCTAATGAGAGCACCTGCTTGGAGGAGATTGATGCCAGCACCACATCTGGCTTCAACAAAGTTTCCACACATGGTCTGGGAACTTTAGCTGCCCTCCCAGATTGACTCATAGCTCCCACCCCAATGCTGAGGTAAGCAGCCCCACTGCTGGTCTGCGCTGTGGTTGTGACAGTTCCTCATGATGAAAGCAATATTCCTATTTAGGAATACAGCAGACATGTTTGTTCTAGAATAGCTTTGGAGATAGTATCAGCAATTGTCTTTAGCATCTGGTCATGCTACAGTAATGACTTTCCCCCCTTGCAGGATCTGTCTGTCAGATGTTGGTCCACAAGATCTTCTCCAAACTATAGTCCCTGCTTATCCATGCACTCTGCTTCTACATGTCCACCATCCTGCTGTTCCTCCTTGACTCCAGCCCACACATCCTCCAGGACTGGATGGTACCGGTCCTTGCCAAAGCAATCACTTTCACCTGGGAAGCTGCTGTTTATCATAAATGAAATCGAACACAGTTATGGATTATATTTAGTCCCATAGATTGGCGATGAAATGCCAACAACTGCTCCTATTAGAAAGCACATTATCATTTATTTTGATTTATTGTGATTTTGTGCGAATAAATGCAGGTAAAATCCAATGGAGTCAATAGATTAGTAACCTAGAAAATGGAGCTTTCTAACATGTTTTTTAATGTGCACACTTTGAGAGCTTATTTTAACCCAAATGCTGATCTTTCCCTAAAACAGTAATTTTGGTGCTTAAACCTAAAACCAAATGTAGGTTTGCATGGAAACAAAACTAAATAGCAAGTCAAAACATTTACCTGTGCTGTTTTACTTCCTTATTTATGCAAATCATTTTTGAGATGTGGAACTACACTCGCAGTGTTCTAAGCTGTAAAGCCTACAGGGCCAGAAATGCTGCAAACTTGATTACTTTAATTGATTTGTAATTGAATGTTTTGGCCCTAAGTGGGATTACTAAGAGGGGTCTTTGGCAGCCAGCCAAAGTAGTAAGTGCAGCAAAAACTCATGTAACTAACCTTTTCACTGAACGATAGCGCTCAGCAAAGATACACAAGAGCCATTAGAGGGCCAGAAATTACGTTTCGCAGGCCAACAACATTTGGAACAGTTTGATGCACTGGCAGCATCAACCAGGACTAACAAGAACAAGAACTAACTTTTAAGGAAGTGTGTGCAGGAATTCACACTTCTATTTACGATGTGTGTGCTTCTTTTGGCTGCTCTCTTATTCACAAGGGGTCACCATCGCACATGGCTCCACATATTTGACTTGGCAGATTTATACGCCGGATGCCCTCCCTGACACACCTCCCAAGGGATTTTGGTCTCCTCCTGATCTCAAACCAGGGATCTGTCATGTGTTAGGCAAATGTAAACCACTACACTATAGAGATGAGATTTTATCCTTTGGTCTTTAGAAAATGTCTGTGGAGATCTAAGACGCAATTTAAGCAGAGGATTTTTGTTGGGTATTTTTGGCCAAATCCAGTCTGCAGTGCTGAGGGTCAACACACCAAGGGCCCCCATCTTCACCTGCTGCCTAGCTCACAATGAAGGTGAGCACAATGCCCGTCCACAGGGTGGCGGATTCATGTAATTTCTTCAGGCTGTGCCGGCCAAATTCCTTGAATCCAGGCCTGGCCACTAGATGCTCACCTGTGGGTTCCTCTCCTGGCTCTGGCTCAAGTAGGAGGACCCCGTATCCCATTTCCAGGTAAGGTTAGAGTTCCATTTCATTGGGGTTTGTCAAAGTGCTCTTAGTCTGGTCCCTTCCCTGGAACCCGTTTGTGTTGTGAAACCCTGCTAGGGGTTATTGCCCGGACTACATAGCTCCCAGGAACATAATGCCATGTAAAGAAGTTGCAAACTCACTAAGTTAGCGATTCATTGGAGTGAGGGGGTAGTTCATCTGGAATGCCTCACAGTCACCTATGAGAAAGTGGAAATTGCTGGGGAGAAGAATGTCTAAAATAACCTGCTCAACCCGGTGCCAACACAATCCAAATTGGGATAAGTAGATTTTTTCCCTGCAGCTCTAAACCAAGAGAGGTGGAGTTCACGCTAGGAGGGTTGCCAGTCCATCACAAGGCTGGAACAACAAGTCAGACCCACCAGTTAACCTAACATATGGGCGATCGTGGCTCAAGAGTTAGGTGTTCGTCTTGTCATCGGAAGGTTGCCAGTTCGAGCCCTGGCTCCGACAGTCTCGGTCATTGTGTCCTTGGGCAAGACACTTCTCCCGTTGCCTACTGGTGGTGGTCAGAGGGTCCGGTGGCGCCAGTGTCCGGCAGCCTCGTCAGTGCGCTCCAGGGCGGCTGTGGCTACACTATAGCTTGCCATCACCAGTGTGTGAATGGGTGGATGACTGTGTATAGTGTAAAGCGCTTTGGGGTCCTTAGGACCAAGTAAAGAGCTATACAGAACATTTACCATAACATACATATTGTTGCACTGTCTTTGGTGAAGGCCCTAGCTAACCACTGCACCACCATGCCATCTGCCATAAGAATCCATTAACATTTTTAGTGTCCCAGTTATCTTTGAATGCTCGGCACTGGCCTGTAATGCTATGCTCTTAACCCACAGCTTTCAGATTTGGGTTAAAGGTGCGAATATACGAAAGATGACAGAGACCCTATGTGTTTGGCCATTTTTTCAATTCCAGCCAACAATCAATGAATATTCACAAACAGGGTTAAAAAAAAAGTCCCCCACATAAAAATCTGAGGCTCCTTCCAAGATCAACTCCAATTCAACAAGATGAGAGTTGAAATGTACTGTATTTGCTGTCGCTCAAAGTGATGCTCGCACATGCTGAGTCATTTTGACAAACACATTCACAAATAAACTGAAACATTTCTTGTAAGAATAAACTGTAAAACTGCTTCTTCTCTTCCTATCTTCTTCTTCCAATATTATTCTTTCTTTAGAGAAAAAATTCAGTCTGCTCAAAGCTGAATGTTAACTAATTATTTTTGTTATCTTTCACTATGGCTAGAGGCCCTATCAGACTTATATGCATGCAGTACAGATAAGGGCTTATTGGCAGAGAGAAGCGGACGGTTTTTAATCATAAATACAGGCTGCTCTGCTCATCAAAGTACCACTGTCTGTAGTTTGTCTAATCTGGTCTTTCCAAACTCACCCTACTTCCTCTGTTTTACCAACAAGATTTTATTCACCTACTACTCCCCTCACACTGTCACTGTTCTTCCATCTTGCTCAGTGTTTACATGTCTTTACCACAACAGATGCTTGTAAGTGAATTTGGCAACACTGATTTAAAGCCACCTCCTCAGAAATGACAGCTGTTATCCATAACCAGATTAGGATAATTTTGTGCGCATTCATGTTTTTCGGGGTGCTATTTAATTCAAGACACACACAGGAAACTAATGGCTTCATAACTCATGGACAACTAAAATAGTGATTTAATTCTTCTAAAGGGCTTTCAAATAATACATGTTTTGTTTCACTCTTCTGTTGAAGAATGCATCCACTTTCATTTATTTATTTTTTACTTGTGTGCTATGTTGTGTTTTTGCTTCCTGTCTCAATTCTTTCCCTGCCCTTGTTTTTTTTTTTTTTTTGCTCCAACCACATTTATTTCACTTGTATTTGTTTATTTGGGGCACAACGAGGTCTTGTATTAGAAATTAAGAATATCTTTCTGTTATCTTGATCCACTCACCCATACATCAAACCAAGCAGTGCTAGAAGCTGGCTATTAAGTTAACCGAGGGTTTCTCCTATGCGTTTACATCTAAGAGGTGGCGTTGGCAGCATCTGACCAAAGTTATGGATAAGTCTGCTGGCAACAGAGCAGCAACAAAGGAAAATAAAATTATACTGTGGGGAAAACAGGAGGTTAAACGCATAACACAGACTGAAAGCAACAAAGCTGCTGCAGACAAAGCAGCACAATGAGTGTCTTTAACAGGAAAAGAACCTAACAGTAGCATTGTGTTAAAAGTTTTGCATGAATGTATGTACACTGCAAGCGCTGTGGTCAGTAAGACTGGAAAAGAGCAATTGGGCAAGTTAACTTACTTAATAGATTGTAACCATGTATTTCATTGAGTTAATGTTTCAGCTTTCGGTGTTTAAGAGCCTGAGAACAAATAAAGAATACAAATAAAATAAAGTGCATTCAAACACTGTAGGCTTATAGTCTATGTGCAAATTTGATATAATGTCAGCCAGCACAAACTACATGCTGTTTTAGAATGATGTGTTATATTGCTGTATGTAGTTCCAACAGGAAAAAAAGACATGAAATAAAATCGCATCTAAGAATTTATATTTATTACTAATGCTCATCAAAGACACACAAACACATTAGATGTGATTTAAAAAATACCCAAAACTTTAGCCACTGCTACTCTAAGGCAGCGCTCCCCAACCCCCGGGCCACAGCCTGTCCGTGAGTCATTTGGTACCGGGCCATGAGAGTTGAAACTCGGGTGTGAAATTTATGGTTTTCAGGGTTTTTAGTCATTATTTTTTTATCGTTTTGATCGTTAACTCGGTTTCCCCAGGTCTTTTCCTGTGTGTTATGAATAAATCTTCTTCTTTTTGGTACTTGTACAGGGTTTTTTTTTTTTGTTGTATTTATCCACGACATCTTAAAGGCCGGTCCATGAAAATATTGTCGGACATACACCGGTCCGTGGCGCAAAAAAGGTTGGAGACCACTGCTCTAAGGGATCTTCCAGGTGTGGGCGTCAGTATTTTTGGAGATTGGTCAGTAGATGGTGATATGCTGCTGATCACTAAATCACCTAATCTGTTCTGAAGCACTTAAGTTACCATGCAGAATAAATTACCATGGTGATATGCCTGAGTAAGCCCAGGGTTAACCTTGACATTAGCTGGACACGAAATCCTGCTTCGTAGCACAGGCCTCAGGTCTCCTCTCCTTGCTTTTCCTCTAACGTCTCTGTGCTTATTTTCAAGACCCCGGTAAGTTAAGTGCACAACCTCACTAACGACAGGTACTATTTATTGTCAGGTGTCAGGCCGTGTTTAACCTCTTCTTAAATTCATTAAAAATTATTTGATTTTCTATCAACCACCTGACAGCTGTTGGCCAGTTTCAGTATGAAAACCCTGGTTTGGGGGCATCATGAAAACAAAAGTATATCCTCTGAGGCTGGTCATAAAACTTAAAACACAGTTAACCTGCACTTAAAGCATTATCATTTCTTCAATTATGTTTTATTATTTATCATTACAACACAGATCTTAACAGTATATGAGTTAGCGATGATCGCTCAGTGGAAGGAATGTTTTTTCTTTTTTATGAACACGTCTTAGGTGTAATGTACATTCTCTACAGGATATTGACTTTAGGTGGAGTAGATTATTTCTCAGTTAAGTCATTAAAAATGATGACAGTGCTTTATTTTATTTCTCTTACACTATTACGGTTCTTTTATCCCACTCCTGGAGGGCATATGAATCAAACGACAGCATCAGTTATTGAAAAATCTGCATGAGGTTGCGGTCTGAAGGATGTATTAAGGATACAGTAATTCATTTTCTGTTTTTAATTAGTAGTTTGTTCAGAATACAATTTGTTGAGTCATCTTTCAACAAATTATGCAAAATGTAGGATTAATAAAGAAAGCATCCTTTAAAACCTACATAGTCAGTTACTATCAGCCCATTTTTGTACATTTAAAACAAATGTTTTCATAAATTTTTCATCACATTCTTTTTTTAACTAACAACTAGTGTAAGGGACTGCTTAGAAAAGAGAATAGCTTTGGTTTGCCTTAAAAAGCCTTAAAGGTGATGTGGGATGGTCCGTGATTTCTCCTGCTCCTGCTTTAGTTGTAGTTTAGACATTTCTGATATGAACTGTAGGTGCTGGTGGCAGGCCGGTAAGGCAGATAGGATGGAGCACTGTAAGCCTACACATCTCGGTGTGAAAGTCTGTCAGTGAGGCTGCACGTTTTTTCTTTTCGGTGTGCTGATGCTGACATTGGGCTGAACAGCACTGAGGATGCAGACACTCTTCCTTGGCTTGCATGTGCACAGTGTCACTGTTGTCTTGCCAGCTGTCAGCCATGTTGTTGAATATAGTTTTCACAATATGCTGGTTTTTGCGAGGAGGTGACAGCTCCTGTCTCGTTTTACTCGTGGTTGTGAGCAGACCTGTCTTTTTGGCAATTAGCATGTTGGCCAGGGAGAGTGATGTAAAGAACTTATCCATGCTGACATTTTTCCCTTTTCCTGTGACACACATTCTATGAGATACATCATGATGTCTCGCAAACGCCTGTGTATGTGAGCATATCTCTAATGCCTTTGTATTACTGACTTTTTCTGTATTTTGTACTTGTTTTTGGTTTTGTGTACATAAAAATGATAACAAAATAAAGATGATGGATCACAACAGTCTTTCATTGTAGTACAATAGGGTATATCCCCAATAAGCAGCGGGCTTCGGTGAGTATTTGGTGTCTAAAGTTTGACACCTAATTTGTCTGTGATGCTGCTTCCTAACTGTAGTCAGTACTATATACTTGGACACAGTTTGTTCCAAGTAAACGTCATGTCAATTGTCTCTGATTTTAAAAAGCACCAACTTTGTTTTTGTCCTCGTCCAGTGTCTTCCCATTTAAATAGTGCAGGATGTCTACTGCTGTACATATTATACACTCAACAAATGGGAAGAGTTCACAGCATGCTGCTATTTAACAAAACTGGAGTGGGGCTCAGCATGACAGGCTGGGTCAGATGCACATCATCCCACACGCATCATCTTATTTCTTTGTAAGCCCTTTGATACCGCTCGGTATCACCAAATGAAATCAATGTTTTATTGTTCGGGCTTTTCAACAGTGGCTGGCTTCGCTGAACATGACAAATCTCTCATAAGCTTCCTCTCAGTTTGTGTGATAAAGGTTCTATTAAAATGGCCTTTTTTTTTTGTCTCCTGTGCTAAAACTGCCTTTGCTTTATTCTGCTGGCATAAACCTTGTGAAATGAAAAAGGTAAAAAAAATGACAGACACAACCTGGCGCTGACGTCTGGGATGACTTTGCTGGTGAGTGTTGTCACCTCTCGCTTCAAAATTCTGCTTCTGCAGCACTGTACTGCAGGGATGATGCGCTAAAATAGCTTACAACAATCACAAACTGTATGTAGATGTCGCCGTGCCTCCCTGTTGGTTTATGCCATAGTTTGCACTATGGCATTATTTGCTGAGTATAACGTTATGGCTGTTGCTTTTATTTTATTTTTATGAATTTATAATATTTGGATGAGAGACTGCTAAGCTCTCAGCAAACCCAAAGTAGGTTGGCTAGCAAGGTGCAGCCATAGACTGTATGGACACAAAAACGTGCTAATTAGTGCTAAGTAAGTTATACACTTACTACTTCAATAATTTTACCTTGCTAATACAGCGTTGGCCCCATTTTGCCTTCAGAACGCCTTTAATTCTTCAAGGCATCGATTCAACAAAGTGCTGGAAAGATTCATCAGAGATTTTGGTCCATTGTGACATGCTAGCACATGCTAGCGTCACACAGTTGCTGCAGATTTGTCAGTTGCAGATCCTGTTCAACCAAATCCCAAAGGTAGATTGAGATCTGGTGACTGTAAAATCAATTTGAGTACAGAGTACTCATTGTTATAGTTCTGCTCTAAGTAGCCATCAGAAGATAGTTCACTGTGGTCCAAAGAGGATGGACATGGTTACCTACAATAACCCAGCCAACATTTATATGTGGGGCCCATATGGTTTGGAAATGGGCCGAAAAATGGGCCCCATGGTGATAAGTTGTTACTAAGGGCCAGAAATGTGCAAAGAAAGGGTTAGGGTTAGGCTACCCTTAGCCTTCTCAGAACTGAGGTTATGAAGAGTCTTTAAGGGCCTAGTCACACAGTAACTCCTGAAGAAACCCCTGGGGAAAGATGTGTATTCCCTGACTGGCTGGTTTCTGGCAGTCGTTATGTAAAGTTGGTTGCTGGTCCAAATTCTTCCTTGTGACTGATTTGCTCATTGGCAAAATGTTGCAGGTGCCCGTGCTTTGCATACAATGCAAACTCTCACCAACTACTAGTAGGGTTGCCAACTCCCTGAAAAATAAATAAGGGACACCTCGTGGCCAGGGCCGGGCAACCTAGTTGTCTTCACCCTTCCCAGTGTGGTAGCTCTTTTTTGTGTGTGTGAAATTATTTTTTAACCATTTGACTTGAATTTGATTTAAGCAGATGCATATTCTTTGTGATATGACCATATGGGAAACAAATGATCATTTAGCCATTTATTTTTAGCTCAAAATGACAACATTAACACAGTAAAACAGGTCTCTTTCTTAAACAGAAGCCTGTCATGCTTAACTTTTGAGAATAAAAGTAAATCTTTCTTTAAAAGAACTCTGTCCTGCTTAACTTAAAATTATATAAATTAATAGAAAGCAATAGAACGAAAAATATTCTTGTAACTGTGCACATTTAGTGCATTTAGTACAATTGGCTTCAGTTGAGGTATTATTTCAGCTTTTCTAATGCTAATCAGCTGCTCCTGTTTGTAAACCCGCTTGTTCCCATGATTACGCATCATAACTCATCATCATTATTCATCTATGTATTACTTTTATGTATTAGTCATCTATTTGTTGTAATCATCTATCCTTGCAGTTGTTTATTACACAAAATAAGTTATATTATCACACTTCTGGCCACATAGCGCTGATATTCACTGCACATGCCCATATTAACCTTAACCAGAGGGTTTAAAAAACAAACCAGTGTTTACATACCATATCTGCTTCTGCCGTGGCCTGGTGGACAAGAAATTGGTTAAGGGTTCCCTGAGCTTTCACGCCCCTCATGTTCTTCATGTGCCCACCATTAGAAGCATGCCTATGGAAAAAGTGCGCCGGCACACAGTGCAGTGCGCTTTATAGGTGTTATGGTGACCTTTTCCAGCCAGGTGTTTCCCTTTTCCCATTCCTCCCTGTGCTTTTGCAGCCTTTTTTTCTTTCTCTGAGCGAACAAACATTGCTGCTCTAATGCTGGGCTCACACTGTGCGATTTCTGGCCCATTTTGAGACGATTTTTGAGTCGTGCGACCGATTTGGTGATCGGCCCAATTTTGGCCTTCATCGTGCATCGTGTAGTATACGTGGGGTAACGAGAAGCGATTAACACCTCGAGCAGCTCCCGATCATCAATCGCTCGGCTCGCTCACACTGCTCACGCGCAAACACGTAAACGTCGGTGAAAAAGACGGAGCAGCACGGCTGTGCAGCGTGTGATCTGGACACAAGCGATGGAGGCACAACTTGTAGAACTTCGGAAAGCTCATCCGAGCCTTTTCGATGTGGCCTCACAAAATTATCACGACCACAACCAACCGTGAAAATAGTTGGATTTACACTGCTGCTCATTCACAGCTGCCTGATCAATGTTTTTCATTAGCAATTTAGCAAAGTTGATGGTGGTGGTGTGTCTGTGTGAGTGAAAGACAGAGCGACAGATTTTCTGTTATAACCTTCATGTTATGGAGGCACAGTGTGAGCACTCAGGTCGCATCAGAGCATCGGGCGGTATAGTGTGAGACCTGCATCGTGACCTACCAACTTCTAACCCCTGCGAGTCAATCGTGCAGTTTGAGCAGGAGCTGAATAACGTGACTGAAAAAATCACACAGTGTCTGTCCAGCTTTAGGTGTACTGTCGTCCGAGACCGCAGTGTCGGCGTTTGTTTCCCTGTTGACCATGCTTCTTGTTGTGGTCATCTGTTGTCTTCCGGTATTTTCTCCGCAAGCGACCTTTCCTCGACCAATGAGATGAGCGGTAATCTGAATTGTCATAAGTGTGCTGTCAGCTCATTGGTCACAAAGCAGGAGAGGGGCTGGGAATTATGTTTTCAAACAAAGCGTTAATTCCATTAACATTTATAGACTACTTTTGATTCTCACTGTATTACGGGACAAAGTGCGTCCCTTATTAGCTCAACACGGGACGTGTGCTTTTGTTTCTAAATACGGGACGATTCCGTTTTTTAAGGGACGGTTGGCAACCCTAACTACTAGCCAAGTGGTAGTAAAACTTAAAAGTTCAAAACGAGAAAGGGAAACCATTCACCTTGAAAGGAAAAGCTAAAGCTCAGCCAACATGTTTCAAAAGGCGTAACAACCAGTTTTTGCAGACAGCTCGGTATGTTACACAAACTACAGGCAACTGGAGGACTCTGCAAGTGATCAATGCAATAGATCTAGCCTAGCATAGCTTTAGTATAGCTTAATAAAACACAGTTGGTGGTGCCAGGGATTAATAACAAGATACTTATATTCTGTCATTACCCAGAAAATACCATATTAGAATAGAAAGATTAATTTCAAAATGAAAGTACTATAATGTTTGAAAAGCTATTTGGATGCTGTCAAACAAAAAGTGGTCAGAAGTTTTTTGGGGGTTTGGAAACCTCCTGTAGTTCGGCAATAGTAATAGCAGCTATGATGGTGGTGATAGTGCATGAACTCCCGCTCACCTTTCTGGTTGTCGCTAAAAACCTATTCATTGGCAGCGGGCGCAGATAGGACGGACACACACTCTCGCTCACTCTCATGCATGGCTCCCGTGGATCCGCTGGAATTGGTAATGACACAATCCATCTCTAACCTATTTCCAATTCAGCTCTGGGAAATGAGATAGGATGGTAATGGAATCTCATTGATCTGAGTTTGCTCTCATGTTTATGGTCCATAAGTATGAAAGTCATTTCTAATGTTCTTTCCCACACTGGATCTTTTTTGCATGCCATTACATTTATGCGAGGTTTCGGTCAGCATTAGAGTTGAGGGCAAAGTGCAAAATGATTTAATTTGGACTACCTTAAATTGTGTAATTTTAGAATTAATATTCAGCAAAAGGTAAAATGCTAACAAGCATGTGAGGTGTTTAAACACCCATAAGCTAGGACACATATATGACTTTTTATAGGTTTGTGATACAAAGTAAGATGATACAGAGCTAGCGCTAAAAGGGCTGAATGCAGTAAATCAAGTAAATCCCTTTAACTGGAATTGTGAGCAGTGGATAGCGGGAGCGCTGTAGTGTTGATTTTCCCCATGTTTGGGTCTTACATTTCAGGATGATGAAAAAGCTGCATAAATAAGAAACAAAGTGAATATTTTGTTTGACTGCTGTATTTCAGATATTTTTTCCCTTTGGTGACAATCAACAAGTTCCACTGCTGTTTGCAGTGACAACAAGCAGCGACTCTGTGACAGCACAGGCGGATTGATCTTCATATTTTCCTACAGTATTACCACATCTGACGCAAATCCAATCAGAATATCTAAGCTTAGCATGAAAAGATGTATGAGTCATTTTGCATGGCATGCATTTCACCTGTAATGTAACATCGTAGGATTGCCAAAATGTCACGTCATTAAGACTGGTACTGTATTTTATTACTGCATTAAAATTAATAAGGAACTGGAAAATCCTTGACAACTGTATGCCATGGTGGTTGCTGATGTGATTTAAAATGCAGGTTGTAATCTTGACTTGGCAGGATGTTGCAGTGGTCAGCACACCAAGAAGGTCCTTGTTCAGCTCCACCAGCTTGAGTCTTGCTATGCCTGTGGTTATTGTGTCTCAGTACTCCGGCCTCCTTCTACAGGTAAGTGTTAGGTTATTTCTAACCTGTCCATAGGTGTGACTGTGACATCTCTGCAATAGATGGGCAACCTGTCCAGATCGTACCCTGTCTTAAAATCTTTGGCAGCTAGGATAGGCTCCAGCACCTCTCCAGCCCTGAAATGGGTAAGCAGAAAGAAAATTGATGGTGGATGATTGTCATTTAGTCTTCACTGAATGCTAAATGTCAAATGGATAAATGCATACAAGTTAATACAAGTATGGAATAGAGCTAAGAAAAGTAGCATTCCCATGACCTACTTCAAAGAAGGTGCCATCAGAAGATGAGCCGGCCTTGCAGTCATAAAATCATGTGACTGCATGATAAGGAGAGCCCTATTACTTTGGATGTTTTAGCAGCTCCTCCGGATCATCCCAACCACCCCACACACACACACACACACACACACACACACACACACACACACACACACACACACACACACACACACACACACAGTACCCTTACCTTATCTACCTCACCCTCAACTTGCTTCAGTCCAAAACTATTATGCTACAGTCCATTCACTAATTCCAGCCACTCTTTTACATACTCATCTGCTTCATATTCTTGGCGAATGTGATTGGGCTGACCGCGCAAGACCGCAGCAGTAATGCTTCCCATTGCATCACAAAGTATCAAGCGAAGTGTGAAATTAACTGATGAGATGACGTGTCTCGATTGTTCCCTGTACATGAGGAGTGAAAAGAATGGTCCGCATCAATCCGTGAAAGGTATAGACAGTATAGTCTGTATTAAATATGGTAAAAAACCTCTTTGAAAACCATGTGGATGCGATGCTGGCTCTGCAGTTTTATCCCATGGACATAATACTATAGTGGAAATGTATGAATACTGTCTGGTAGTCCATTTTTATTGCAGTGCCAGCTGGAAGTCACTCTATGTTGTGTTACGGGGAGTTGGTGTAGGCGTGTTTGTACATAGATTTCATTGTTTACCCCTCTGCGGCCACCTTTTGGCTGCTAGTTTGGTGATGTTTGGGCGACTATATTATATATTCCTTCCAACCCAGCACTGCAATAACAGCGCAGCACTTTGCAATGCTACGCGGCAACAGCATTACCCCAGAGAGCTGCATTAAACATAACAAATCCTAACCTGTTGACAGTTGTTTTGTTATGACAAATCAGTTTCACATTCTGCAGCGCAGTGTAATTTAAAATGTGCTGGCTGTGTGCTCCTGCCACTCAAATACACACACGCACACATGCACATCGTCCCTAGATAAGTACAATCTGTTGTCCTTTCATGGTTCAAACCAATTTGTATACAAAAAGATAAGTGTGTTCAAATGGTCTCTATTGGCAGATTTGTCAGAATGGGAGGGCGGGGGGGTACCCCAGAGATTCAAGGACAGATGAATATATCTGAAAATATACAGAAGCATGTGAAGACTGTAAAATTGATGAATTTACAGTAATTTTACACTTTACAATTAAAGCCCAAAGCAGCTTTTCTCTCTTATGTAGAATATCTGAGATGTGTTGCTAAAATTGCACTTCTTTTTTTGTATTAAAATATCTCTAAACGTCTTTACGCTTATAGAAAGACACGTTTCACTGGTCCTGCCCACTTACAATCATACACGGCCCACAAGGTAAAATGAGTTTGACATCCCTGCTTTAACCTTCATCCATATGACAGCTTTTCCTCAACTACTTTTCTATTTTATTTTATTTATCTTCTCTGTGACTAATGACTTGCTATATCTACTTAATATAAAAAAATCAATGACATAAGCTACTTTTGCACACATCACTGCATTATCTGTGGGATGAATCGGAACACCAGTCAAAAATCACAGCTCAAAATCCCGACGCCTGCATGACCTCCCGTTATTCAGTTAGACCTTGTTTAATGAAGATTGTTCCCATCTATACGCTACTGGCAAAGTCTTGTTGGCTGTTTTAACTGAGCTCATCGATCCTGTTATGTTTAAGGGGCAAAGGTTAATGTGTTGCCCATCGATCTGAATCGGGCTTTTACATAACTCTGCAGGTAATGTGTTCAATAAAGCCCCGCAGGTGCCGCGTGCACCTTTAGCTCATTTTAGCCTGATATGCTGTTTTGGATCCAGTGCATGGCTTCAGGGAATTCTGCTGCTGACTTCATAGAGACTTCATACGCTCTAAGAAATGTACTGATGCGGCTGACATTTGTTGCATAAGGTTTCAAGCTGATTTGAGCCTTTTATAAATAACCAAGACTACTAATGAAAGAGAGGAATCACGAAGCAGAAGTGTTTCAGTGAATGTCTGTCTATCCACTGTGAGTCAGTGCCAGACAACGACCTTATGAATAAATCCAGTTGAGGTGGGTAGGGTATAACAAGAGTATAACCAAGATCAGCCAGCGTTTGCAATATTTTATTCAAGTAAGGACACTTGGATATTGATGTGGACGGTTTCTATTCTTAGGTGAGGCATTCAGAAAAGCTTGTTTGCGGTCACGGCAAGAGCACAAGAGTTCTCTCTTCAGTGAATACTACTCATACTGCAAATACACACTCATTGCGCTGCGGTTTGTATGGACAAGACTGCCATTGCTGACCTGTGATGCTGAATCCTTGACTTACCAAAGCTGGATATTACACTTTAATGTGTTTTTTAGTGCTTCGCTGGAGGATAAGCAATGCTGGTTTGAAATGATTTCCTGGATGGAAAATTAAACTGACCAACACCAAAACATCAAGCTGTAGGAAAACCTTTGAAACCGGCAAATCTAGTGAACAGATGACGGCACGGGATGTAAAAACTGTTATCACAGAAAACTAACTGTCAAGAATACAACATCAGATTGAGTTCTCTGTGGAGTCCTTTTCCCTATTACAGAAATGAATGGTTTCAATATCTGTGCAATGGTGTGTTAAGAACGAACGGAATATCATTAACAGGAAAAGAGGCTATTAAAACATTTTATTTCTCAGAAGACTTGGAAGTGAATCCTGCCACTGAGCAGAACTACTTTTGTTTACAGAAGTCATGCCATATTCACACCCCAACAACTGATCATAATTGAGATTATCATATTAAGTACTTGCAGATTTGATTTCATTAACAGGTACCTTGGATGAACGAGCAGCCGAAATTCTTTTGAATATGGTAACTGAAATGCAGGTTTGATGCCAAGCCAGGTCGCTGTAAAGATGAGGTATGGACATAATCCGGTCGTTAAGTGATGACGTGACGAATCCTACTTCCGGGCCTAAAGTAGTCTGCGTTTAATATGGCTTTTGTGTTGTTAACATGTTTAATGTTTTGTATTTTCTTCTATTTAATCTCAAAAAGCTCCTAAAACAGTCAGTGATCACTGTTGACCTCCCTCGGCTTTTATTACCGCTAATCGTTTATTTAAGCTCAGTTTGTAAAACCTTAGGATGTAACTACAGCCCAGCCCATGCAGCAGTATATGAATGACTAACCTCGTATTGTGGATGGATTATCTCAGTTGTTCTCCTGGCTGAAGTTTGGTCCTTTTACAGCATCCTGCCATGCGATTACATTTGTTCCTGACCACCGAGAACACTCACGTTAACTTTTATCGAGTGGAAAAAAAGTTAGCTTGTTTATATTATGCTAACATAACTGTGTCACTAGCAGTCACGTAGCACATCATTATATACCAGCTAGCCAAACTTCAGTAACCCTACAAACGTCACTGCTGTTTAGTTTTCTGTCTTCATTTATGTTGGAAGTGATAGCAGAGCTGTACGTTTTAATTTGTTTCCAAAACCCCGCAGTCAGGACATGCTATATTGTATTTAGATAGAAGCTAGCGAGCTAACTTCCTGCTAACTTCTAACTCCGTTAAATGTCATAAATTCCGTTTTCATGGATGCCTGGATGTTAAACTCAATTGTTACACCTAGTAGAGCAGAACGCTGATCATTTTATTAAAGATCAGTAATGCCATAGTGATCGTTTGATATGTGGACCTGCAGCGGAGTTTAGGCCCAGACACGGCTAGTGACGTCAGACTTAACGACCGGATTGGACCGACAACTGGTCAACAGTTACACTGCATATCTATATGCAGCTTGTGATGGTGCAATAGCTAATCTTCACCATACTGCAGGGCACATTAAGTTTGCTTTTAACATCTTTAGAACACGAGAACTTCCCTCATCCTCGTAGCTGAAGCTCTGAAAGTCTTTTCTCTATTTTTAAAATTAAAAAAAGAAAAATTAAATACAAACAAAAAAGCACTTCAAGAGAGCAAACCTCCACCAAGGCATCTTGTTCTCTGGGCAGTATTTACTTTTAAGGGATCAATATTATAATTTGTATATATTCATTTTGTACGTTAAGAAGGTTGTAGTGCCATAAAACAAGAAGAACACTTTTGCCCTGTTTAAACTCATTTTAACTTACAATTGACTGACATTTAAATGGTTGTCATTTGTTACTGTAATATACATAATAAAGCCATCGTAAAATAATGCAAAATCCCCACAAAGTCATGGTTTGCAGTCTCAGTGATTCCCTGATTATATATTAGGAACCTAACTAATAATTGTATGAGGGTTTTTTGGGGGTAATATACAATTTTTCATGCGTTTGAACCCCAAATTATTAAGAACAATAGAATTTACTAAATAAATGATACATTTTAATTAGAAATAAACATTAATTTACTAAATAATTCTTAACATAAATTCAGCTAAATTTTTATATAAAATATAATACTGTATACATTTTTTAGTACTGTAGTGAAAACACAAAGCAATAGTAGAAAAACACATGGCTTGGGATGGTGAAGTACCCCTGTGCTCAGAGGGGGGAGCTTTGTTTGCAGTCCAGCATTTCCACGTCATTTCCGTATGCAGCTATCTCGAGTGTCTTGCTGAGTTTTCTCATGTTTTTAATATTGTCTTTCCTAAAGCTCCAAGATGCCATTCATATGCATATTTAGGGTTTAAGCTATAAAAATAGGTATTTTTGTGACCGCATCCAAAATTCACAGTTTTTCCCAGTTCGTGGGTGCTCTAGTATACTCAAAAACATAACCGCCTTGGCAGAGGTAAAAATGATGAACTCATGAATAACCTGGATAACAGCTGGTATCTCCTTTGTTTTCAGAGCAGTTAGAAATATTGAATCAGATCTTACATCGCTAACTTATTCTGACTTAAGATTTCTTACCCATAAATAAACCCATGACCAAATATGACTTTGAAAGGCTGTGTTTCTCTGGCTAACTTTAATGTTCATGTTTCTTTGATTACCAGCTGTTAAACCATAATTGGCTTACCTGAAACCCTGATACAGATCCGGATCATCTCCCTGCCTGCTCCTACTCCTTGTAGACTATAGTTGTGATTTAGTGTCTGCTTTGTGGTTAGCATTAGCTTTAAGAGCTGTTCTCTGAGAAACTGTAATTTATTATGGAGGGAAACTGTGAAATATTTAAAATATACTTGTTTCTACAATAATTAAAACTGGCTATGTATTTCATATTAAACTTATGTAGGTGTAAGTTTCAAAAGTTTTTAATGATCTGATTTAATAGGATTTTTAAAGAGTACTGATCAAATTAATAAAGTAAACGTGCAAATTATATTAATCGTGAATTATTTAGCTTTTGTTTCCTGCACACGGGAACAAAATTATTTATTATAATGAACTGCCATAACATGTAGTTGGTTAAGATTTTTATTTTTATTTTTTGCTGCTTGTGGGAGGGGAATGTTAAACCAAGAGAATCTGTAAAGCCGAATACATTATCATTTCGAGTAGGTGGTGAAAACCCCGTCTCTTACATTATTATGAGACACAGAAAAACACCTGTTGCTGAAATCAGCGAGGCTTGCAATTTAATTTTATCAGCCCACAAACAATCACTCATTAGGAAGCTGGAATGATGATAGAAACCAGTCAGCTGTGAAGCTCTGCATTCGGGGGGCACAGCACATAACAAGAGAGTGCTTTTTTACATGGGGGAGGAACCCGTTTGGCTGAATCCTCTTTGGCAGGGCTGCCCTTGTGGCAGCAACACTGGTTATTCACAGCTAATGTCATGGTCTTTAATCTTTTTAATACCTAATGAAAAAAAAAGAAGCAAATATATGTCCAACATCAAAATTCCCAGAATAATTAACTCGGCACTTACTATTTAATCAAACAAGCATTTGAAATGAACTCAGCAGGCCAACTGTTTTGCAGACAGATACGGGATAAATGCTTGGCTTTCCATTATTATGCACCTCCCAGATGGGATTTGCCTTTGGCTGATTGGCAGATGTTTAACAACTGGGGCCCAAGTTCAAATCTAATATAGCTGAAGCTTCTTTGTTGTTTAGTTTGTTAATAATAAAGAACACCTTTGATTCTAGCCCAGTGTGAAAGCTCGTTTTTATACTTTTGTATATGAATTAATCCAAAAACACAGTCTGGAAGACCTTTGGAAGTCTGCTGATGATCAGCTAATTAGCTTCGGGGTCTTGATCGGTTCTCCATATTGGATTGTTAGGATGGTGTTGATAAAATTACACATGTACTGCACCAGGTTACTTCTTTGATTTTAAAGAGACTTCAAGATGCTCCAGATCAATCTGACATTAGACCTAAAGTCATGAAAATGAATAGGTATTAACTATGATAATGGTAGCACTTTCTATTACAGCTCGGTAATAGAGGGGTAACAGTAGGGTAACAACGAGGAAACAAGATTATACAAATGTGGTAATTTAATAACCTAACGCTTCTTTAAGTTAATTTTAATAGGTTATCAATATGTTACCACTTTATTACAGAGCTGTATTTCAATATTATTACCCCCAGTTTTTGGGCTCTTATTATCCTGTTAGATAGATTTCGGGGTAATATTACTCAACTGTAACCATTGTTGCTACCATGATATTACTTGGATGTTACACGGTAATTGCTTTGGTAATTGCATAGTAATAACCTAGGAATTACCATATTATTACAATCTCCCCCCCCCCCCCCGTTACCTTATTATTACCTCTGTATTACTGAGTGCTACCAGCACTATTAATCCGTGGATAGTGGAAAAAAAACAACAGTGTGTCTTTCAGGTATCATTTAAATTATTGATTAGTGCTTGCAGTATTAAAATCATCCGACCCTTCCCAGTGGGGCTCGCTCACTGTTTCAAAGTACAGCCTGCCTCAGTGTAATATCTTCCTGCTCTAGGCTCACTTGACACCCACAAAGAGACAGCTGCACGTCCTTTGAATCTGCTGAAAAACACAAGTACACACAAACACTAAAGCGGGGTCTGTCAGTTTCCCTTTAGTTACTTGTGACAGCAAAATAAATACATGAGCTCTCTGTAATCTGAGCAGGGCGACTTGCCTGATTTCTCCCTCAAACACACAAACATACACAGCCCTCCCTGAAACGAGTCTGCGTGGCTTTTTCGGTGAAAAGTGGAGTCAGACTGAGCAAACTGCATGGAACATTTAAACTGTTGATATTGTGGCTTTGAAGTGCTCTGGATGAAGTAGCAGAATGGAAAAACGAGATTTCATAATGAAAGTCGAATCAGTTATAGTTTCTATTAAACATGCTGTCGTTAAAAGAGAGTTAATGTATGAGCCACACGGCAGCTCTTGAATATTAGCAATGGAGGCTGGGAGCAGCTCTTTCAGCTCATTATTGTTGTTCTTAGGTTAACTACAATATCACAAATAGCGTAATCAATCCTCACCATTGAAAATTAAAAGAAGTAATAGAACTTTAACCATTTAAGTTTATTTAATCACGTCGTCGCATTTACAATAGATGAAAAGACACCCTCTTATCCTGCTGAGTTTTAAAAGTGAGTTGTTCGCTTATTTTCTGAATAAATAAACTGTATTCTAATGTGTCTGAAAAAATAATAACGCTGTAAAAAAGAAGTCGGTGGGCAGCACGGTGGCACGGTGGTTAGCACCGTTGCCGCACAGAAAGAAGGTCCTGAGTTCAATTCCAACATCAGGCCGGGGTCTTTCTGTGTGGAGTTTGCATGTTCTCCCCGTGTTTGCGTGGGTTCCCTCCGGGTACTCCGGCTTCCTCCCACCATCCAAAGACATGCAGCTTGTGGGGATAGGTTGATTGGATAATCCAAATTGTCACTAGGTGTGAATGAATGTGAGTGCGACTGGTTGTCTGTCCCTGTGTGTTGGCCCTGTGACAGACTGGCGACCTGTCCAGGGTGTACCTCGCCTCTCGCCCTATGACAGCTGGGATAGGCTCCCGCGACCCTGAAAAGGATAAGCGGAAGCGAATGGATGGATGGTTTAAAAAAGAAGTGCAGTGTCTAATTTTGAGAATATTTCCTAAGATGAGTTAAAAAAGGAACAAATCCTTAGTTGGGATTCTTTTATCACAGATTACTGGATCCATATAATAGTAGACAGTCGTGTTGACTTTGGACTCAGTAAAACACAGTAGACCAACACCAGCAGATGACATGGCATTACATACTGACAAAACTTCACACTGGATTTCAAGCATCTTGGATTCTGTGCTTCTCCACTCTTCTTCCCGACTCCAGGTCTCAATTTCTAAATTAAATGCAAAATTTACTGTAGCCTGGAAAGAGGATTTTGGACCACCGAATAATAGTATGGTTCTTTTTCCTCTTTAACCGAGGTAAGGTACTTCTGACGTTGTCTCTTGTAAAGGAGTGACTTTATTTTAATGCAACAGTTGTAGCTCCTTTTCTGAAGATATCTGTGCATATTGGCTCTTGGTGAACTGACTCCAGCCTCCTTCAGGTTCGTGAATTTACTTTTCTTGACATTCCCTTCAAGGCTCAAACCATCCCTATTTCTTGCGCACTTTTTGCTAACACTCCTTTCCCTTCTACTCAGCTTTCCATAAATCTGATTCAAAACAGCCACTCTTTTGTGTTTATGTGTTTATGATGGTCACGTACCGAGCCCAAGAAATACGCAGTATTTATGGAGAATAATCTGTTCAAACCCAAAATGAAATATTCTAGTAATTTCAGTTTTTTGATTTTCATGAGCTGCAAGAGTTTGCCTTGAAATTCCACACATCGGCACACTGGATTCTCTCAAATATTGATCAATTAAATTAAAAACAACGTTGACAATATGAATTTAGCAAAAACACGAGGAAGACTGAGGCTGGCTATCCAAGAACTGGTCAAATGTCAACTGTTTTAGTGGTTTGGTGTCACAATCAACACAAAACTACAAATGACTGCACATGTATTTCCTGTTTGTCCACATTCCATAAAGTGCCTTGAGTGCTCAGGTAGACTGGAAAAGCGCTGTATAAGAACCAGTCCATTTACCATTTACCATTTAAAGCATGGCAATATTTCTAATTTTAAAAAATGTAGGTTATTTTATTGCCACATCTTCAACACATGGACCTTTTGAGTCAAAAACCTCGGATCAAATTCCATCTACGATGCCGATCACAACAGCCGCTGTCTGACATCCAAAATCCATCGTATTTTCAATTGTCCCCGCCAATCATCACAAAAGAGGCAGCCTACAGTGTGGCTGCGTGGTGGTCGATTGAAAGTGTAATTTCTAGTAATATGAGCCCCAGCGGTCGAGAAGAAATTGCCTTGTCTAGATTTCTGAGCAAATGTGAAGTAAAAATGGATGCTCTATTCCAACTAAGTAAGATGGGAATTACAGTGGGCAAATAACGTTGCCCTGAGGTTAGGAAGGCCTCATTGGGCAAACCATATGGGAAAGGGACACTTAAAATATGTGCTTTCTATTGCCTTCCCATACTTTTGACAGCATGTGCCCTCTCATCTCAAAATTAATTGCCAAATAATGTGCATTTGAAAGATGGTTTTACTTGACAGCAAAGAATAAATATGTTTAAAGTAAAACAGCTACGATTGTGTGTAACTTAGGCTGGGCTGCTTGATTCATCCGTTTAAAAAACTACCAAACTACATCAGGGCAAGTTGTAAAACTTTCTACAAATCATTGAAAAAGGAAGAAAAATAGACATAAAACTGGAAGTTCCATCATTCAATATAACAAACAGTATTAAAAAGACATTTTCCTGATAAATACAGTAAATTTAGCTGTACTTCAACCCAATATTTATTTGTGAGTTTTGTATAATAACATTTTCATGCTAATTCCTGCCGACGAATTGGGTTTGGTTGAGTTTTTAGTTGTTAAGATTAATCTGAACATTCTAAAGTCATTTAACAACCCAACTGCTTTCAGCAACCCCAAATGTGGTCTTTGCAGATTTCTTCACAAATGGCTGTTGTCAAAATAATGGCATTCAGATTAAGACTTTCCATTTGTTTCCATGAGTGAGGCTGTGGCTGAGCTAATAAATAGCAGTCAGATTCTCCTCTCCAAACGCTTCATTGCAGTGCGTGCGCTCTTGAAGAATTTGCCTGTGCGGTTTTCTTTATTGCTTCATATGTTTCTATCGTTTTCGGAAAAAGGTATGTAGTGTGGTGGCATGACTCATCCACGGTATTGAAAGTATTCTTGATTAAAATCTGAATTATGTAGTAACACTCATTACCTCATGTACGGCAGGTGGCTGGAGCAACTTGCATAAATCGAGGCTGAATAAAGGCAGCGCCGCTTAAGAGAAATAATATTCTTGTTTACTAGTTCGGTTCCAGCCTTTGAGAAATGTAACAGCAGGTAAAAATCTCTAAAGACTGAAGTGCTCTCTGCAGCTGGATCCACAAGAATATTTCACATGAATAAACAGGAAATCATCTCATTTCAGTTGGTGTAAGCCCCAGGAGTAGATTGAGCCAAACCAACTAGTTACATGATTATAAAAAAAATAAAACAAAAGTAGAGTAGAGAGAAAGTGGGGCTCTAGACATCCATTTTCTGCTGCCTATTTGGATGTGAGCCTAAAGGGCAGTAATCTATGCAGTAACGCACAGATCTTCATCTCTTCAGCCACCAACTCCAGCTCTCAAACACCGATGTATTTCCAGGCCAGCTGAGAGATATGTTTTCTACATGTTCTGGGTCTGGCCTAGGTCATCCTCCTGGCAGGACAATGACCTCACCGAGGTGGCTTCCAGGGGGCATTCCAGTCAGATGGCCAATTCACTTCAACTGACTCCTTTCAATGTGGAGGACTAACGGTTCTATTCTTAAGTCCTTAGCGCTGGCTGAGCCCAAACACCCTTCAAGGAGACAAATTTCTGCCTATTGTTTAAATCAGCGGTCCCCAACCACGGGCCTCGGACCGGTACCGGTCCGTGAGTCGTTTGGTACCGGGCCGCGAGAGTTGAGGCTCAGGTGTGAAATGTATGGTTTTCAGGGTTTTTATCGGTTTTCAGCATTATTTTGTTATCGTTTTTATCGTTAACTCGGTTTTCCTTGGTCTTTTCACGTGTGTTATAAACAAATCTTCTTTTTTTCGGTACCGGTACTGGTTTTATTTTGTTGTATTTATACGCGACATCTTAAAGGCCGGTCCATGAAAATATTGTCGGGCATAAACCGGTCCGTGGTGCAAAAAAGGTTGGAGACCGCTGGTGTAAATGGTTAATAGACTGGTTCTTATATAGTGCTTTTCTACTCTACTTGAGCACTCAAAGCACTTTATTCAACATGCTTCGTTCAGCCATTTACACCAATCCATACAAGCGCTTTTTCTATGCTTAAGTGCTCAAATGGATGCGTCAGAGAGCAGCTTGGGGTTAATATCCTGAGGTTGCGTGTTTGTGACACTGCCTCATATTTGCATGGACTGTTAGAACATGTGTATTATGTATTGCCAGCTGTGTCTGTGAAGGTTCTCAGTCATCCAGGTCATCGTAGTCAAAGGAGCTTGCAAAGAAAAGCGTCTGGACTTCTTTAAGTTGCTTGAAGACGTTTCACCTCTCATCCGAGAAGCTTCTTCAGTTCTAAGGTCAAATGGTGGAGAGTCCCAGATATAAACCTAGTGGGAGTGACCCCCACAGAGGGACAAAAGGACCCCCCGATGATCCTCTAATCACCTGAACCAAGGTGTGAAATTGGGTGTGGGACCCAATCAGCCAGAGTTTCGGGTGTGTTCATTGTGAAACCTGGCCCCACCTTGTCATGCGAAGGTGGGGCCAGGTATGCTGTACAGGTCATGCACTGTACAGCATACACCACGTTGTTAAGTTAACACAAACTTAACAACGTGGTGTATGCTGTACAGTGCAGCGAGGAATGCTCAGACCTCTACATTGGAGAGAACAAACAGCCACTTCACAAGCGCATGGCACAACACAGAAGAGCCACCTCCACAGGACAAGACTCAGCAGTCCATCTGCATCTTAAGGATAAAGGACACTCTTTCGAGGATGCCAATGTTCACATTTTGGACAGAGAGGACAGATGGTTTGAAAGAGGAGTGAAAGAAGCCATCTATGTCCACTGTGAGCGACCATCTTTGAACAGAGGCGGGGGTTTACCACACCAACTCTCTGCCATCTATAATCCAGTTTTGAGATCCCTTCCCAGACGCCTTAACGCCCACTCACATCCTGGGCCATCTGACCTCAGGAATTCGCATGACAAGGTGGGGCCAGGTTTCACAATGAACACACCCGAAACTCTGGCTGATTGGGTCCCACATCCAATTTCACACCTTGGTTCAGGTGATTAGAGGATCATTGGGGGGTCCTTTTGTCCCTCTGTGGGGGTCACTCCCACTAGGTTTATATCTGGGACTCTCCACCATTTGACCTTAGAACTGAAGAAGCTTCTCGGATGAGAGGTGAAACGTCTTCAAGCAACTTAAAGAAGTCCAGACGCTTTTCTTTGCAAGCTCCTTTGACTATTGCCAGCTGTATTTTTGTGGCATTGTCAGGGACCAAGCAGTAAAGCATAAAGGACACAGGTGGTTTTAATTCAAAACGGGTTTTATTGACCCAAAAATATGAAAATATATTTAACAAAGCCAAAACTTAAACAGGCAGACCAATAAAAGAGGTCAACTCAATAGACTAAACTCAAGATAATAATTAACAAAACCTCAAACAAACATATTGTAAACTGACCTGCTGAAATGACACACAGGGGGACTTAAATACTGGTTTAGCTAAACCAAATGACACACACGGGGGAAAACAAGATGGCTGCCATATAACCAACTAATACAAAACATTTAAACAAACATGAAACACCCCCCAGGCAATGAAGCATGTGGTGCAATCCAATTAGGCTGTCAGTAGTACTTTAGGTCTCCCAGCCCTTTGCCACACCTTTTGCCAGACAGGAGGAGACACCAACCCCCAGGTAACTCAAACAAAGAAAGATGTATTAATATAACATAAAACAGAACTTTGACCTTGCAAGGTTAATATGTGTGCACGCCATATAAACATTGGAAGGTGTGATGGAAAAATGAATACATTTAATAAAGAAACGATATTGAACAATAAATAAACTAAAGTGAATCAACGGGTGGTGAGGTGTGGAGCTTACCATGTGTGGCATGCCATCACAGGCATGGTCTGCTTTAAGACTAAAAATTCTTTATCATTGTTTCAAAGTGCATTGTGCAAAATCAACAAAAGCAGGCAAAGGCCAAAAAATGTCCTGTTTTTAAAAATGATTTGTGTGAGGAGTTAGTGGAAGACCATGTAACTCTAGGGCAACACAATCTATCCATTTAGTGGGAGGATGACACAGTCCAAAGACTAACATCACTGTGATACAGCACTTGCCTAGTCTGTATGATATGATCCAAACAACTCTTTCTTCTGGTTAAATTTGCAATGTTTCTATTATTTTCTATCCAAGGTTACTTTCAGACTGTTTAGTCACTGTCCAGAGGCTGAGTCTCGAGCCACGGGCAGTGGTGTTGATTTATTTAACACTGAGCTGTGTGAATTTAGATTTATAGGTGTATTTATGAAATTAAAAACCTCTGAAATTCAAATAAAAATTGTCTTATCTAAAGGCATCCACAGGCAAGACATTTCATGGGAAATTAAGGAAACAGGAAGTGAAGTATTATAATGACCTCAAGTCATGTGTTCACGATTTATCATGGAGATTAGAATCATTAGCAGCGAGAGCAACGACGGCGAGATATGCGGAGGAGCAAATGGTAAATTCCAGTCCAGCAAATGGAGCAGGGACACAATCATTTGAGAGAGATATCAAACAGGATCTATTCTATCATGGAAAAACCTTAATATGTGTTATTCTTGGATGCTTTTTTTCCCCTAAAGCGACCAGCTGGATACATATGAGATAAATTGTCTTAAAGTGCTTTCTTTCAACTGCCAAAACCCAGTCCCTAGATTGGAAAACATTTTGAAAATTGATAAAGTGCAGTTATTTCCCAGTGCAATGACCCTTTTCAAAAGAACATCTCCGGGTGTCCCTCTCAATTAACATTTGTCCTCCTGATACCAGTGACAAGTTGTCACCCAAGGGGAAAAAAAAGTTAGTAAAGGAAGAAAATGGTTCTGTCCTCGCTTGCCTCCAAGGATCAAAAAATGCTACAGACAGTTTTTTCCCTTTTCATAGCAAACATACACACTTTCCCTCTCCCTGTCCTCTGCCAGATAGCCCTGAGGCTGCCAGAAGGGAAGCCATTGATTATTTAGCTCACAAGATTTACTTTGTGATGTTCTGAGTGAACATATAGCACGGGAAAAGACTATCTGACTAGAAAGATACATGTTTACCTCTTGGGTGCGATCCATTAAATATGGCGCTTTGATGGTGTCAGTGCGACGGACTCCACTCCATTTCTCCTCAAGTCAATCACAGCAGTGCAGACACAACAGCAGGGGACGCGCATTTCTCTTCTGGAGAGCTGGAGCTGGGATAAATTGTAGTTTAGTAAAATTATAAAGCTTTACAATAAGGCTTATCAACATTTCAACATGGGTAGGGACACAGTTGTTTTCCTTTTTTGTGTACTTTTACTATGGACACTTGTATTATGAGCCACAAGTCTGACAAGTACAGAGATTCATTGCATTGTTGCCACTAGAAGCTAGTTATTACTCCAGAAAAAGTATATATTTTTGAGCTTTTTCTGCTCTCAGCCATTACCCAACGAAGACTAATTGATCCCTGCAGATGGCAGACAAGGCAATAGGTTATAAAGCCCAGCCACTTTGCTTTCTCACAACTTGCTATCACTTTCCTCCCAAAGTGCCATCAGCAGGCGCTGGGGGAAAAAAAAAAATCGGGACATAATTTGAGGCAATACATCTTTGCAGACGGCTACTTCTGTCATCTTAAGTGGACAAAGGCAGAAGAAGAAAACACCAAGAGCCAGTTGTGAGATTCAGACTGAGAGCAGCTCTCTTAGAGCCATTGTGAAAATGTGCAGTGAAGAATAGGAGGCAACACGTGAAAGCAGCTTTATAAAGCTTTTAACAACTGACTTCTTAAAATTGTGGTTATCTACCACGGTCGCCTAAAACAAGCCTCTGAATGACTTGTAAAGCATACGCAGGACATTATGTTAAGTATTATGTGAGTCACTCATTTTCTTTTTTTTTTGCAATAATTGTTCTGTATGTTCATGACAACCCAGAATTCATCTCGTGTCTGAAATGTTAAAAGTGAAACGGGGACAAAGTAAGCACGTGTTTAATTAGTACTTTCCTCACTCGGGCTGATTAAAATCGTCAGGGTGTTGGCAGTCAGCTGACGCATTATCAACATTTCTTGTGAGAACTTCATTTCATACTTTTTCACGGACCAGCTGATAAGGGTTTGATTTTCAAAGATGACTTAATGATAGGATGGGATGATGGGTAGAGGGGGAGCGAGAGAGAGAAAGAAAGATGTTTCCCTGGAGATGGAGACTTCTGGTTATCACACAGAAAAATGTAATTGAGATGAGGACTCTGTATAGATGTCAAGTTCCCAACACACAGCTTTTTCCTCCCTATCATCTGCATGTAGGGACATGTCCATCTTGTCACAAAAATACTCAAGGAGATGAAAGGATGCTTGAACACTTTGTTACTTGTCACCTGGTATAACTCTTATACATCTTTTGAGCTTTTATTACTAGTAGTTGGTGAATAAAGGGTATTTGCATCGAATCGCTGCATATGACTATATGCCACTGGTGTCTCCTTGGGTATTAGTGAGACCCATCTCACGCCCACTACATGCATGGCTGTAAAGGAACCCTTGATGCGACATTTAAACATGCTGTGTAAGCATCATATTTCAAAGTGCAGGGTTAAAGGGGATAATCTTTCATTTAAACCACAATGTTTTCCTTAACCTTATTACCGAGACGTTTTTGGCGCCCAATCCAAACAGCAGTCTCCTGGCTGGCAAACTTGTGATTTAGTGCACCTCCACCCCTACATCTTCCAAATATTGACTTTGTCGCTCTTTAAGCTGTTATCTCTCGGCAGCCGAGGCTAAGGTACACCTTGTGTATACACTGTTACCACTGTTGGGGTAAAACAAAAAGTAACGTCTTATACTTTTTTAATAAAAGTACATTATGTATTTAGTCTATGTGGAATGTAAATCAATACAGTACTCGTTACATTTCTTTTGTGCTATTGTGTGGCGTTGACTGAGAGGGGGAAAAAACCTTTTTGTAAAGATATACCCAATATCTTAATTATACTGTTTAAATACAGTATAACACAAGCCAACAGAAAAGATGTGAACCAGCTCAAAGAGCATTTGACAGAAGAATGTGCCCACTGCAAAAACAGGTCAGGGTACAAATGGAGGGTATCCAAGCAACAAGCTTTAAAAGTGTATTGGGTCAAAATTCCATTTCTGCTAGCTTAGTGTTAGCGTGCTATCTTTACAGATCCAAATAGTGGATCTGCTGTTTCCAACCAATCCGGTCGTTAAGTGATGACGTGACGAATCCTACTTCCGGGCCTAAAGTAGTCTGCGTTTAATATGGCTTGTGTTGTTAACATGTTTAATGTTATGTATTTTCTTCTATTTAATCTCAAAAAGCTCCTAAAACAGTCAGTGATCACTGATGACCTCCCTCGGCTTTTATTACCGCTAATCATTTATTTAAGCTCAGTTTTTAAAACCTTAGGATGTAACTACAGCCCAGCCCATGCAGCAGTATATGAATGACTAACCTCGTATTGTGGATGGATTATCTCAGTTGTTCTCCTGGCTGAAGTTTGGTCCTTTTACAGCATCCTGCCATGCGATTACATTTGTTCCTGACCACCGAGAACACTCACGTAAAAAAAAGTTAGCTTGTTTATATTATGCTAACATAGCTGTGTTGCTAGCGGTCACGTAGCACATCATTATATACCAGCTAGCCAAACTTCAGTAACCCTACAAACGTCACTGCTGTTTAGTTTTCTGTCTTCATTTATGTTGGAAGTGATAACAGAGCTGTACGTTTTAATTTGTTTCCAAAACCCGCAGTCAGGACATGCTATATTGTATTAGATAGAAGCTAGCGAGCTAACTTCCTGCTAACTTCTAACTCCTTTAAATGTCATAAATTCCGTTTTCATGGATGCCTGGATGTTAAACTCAATTGTTACACCTGGTAGAGCAGAACGCTGATCATTTTATTAAAGATGAAAGACTTTAGACAGTTTTTCAACTCTCAGTAATGCCATAGTGATCGTTTGATATGTGGACCTGCAGCGGAGTTTAGGTCCAGACACGGCTAGTGACGTCAGACTTAATGACCGGATAAAAATCCGTGAATGTTCATATCTACACTCACAAAAAGCTTTTTGTAATTTTTGCTAATGTCTGTCAATCATCTGTTTTTCTTAAATGTAAGGGGGAAAAAAGACACATTTTGTATTTTATTTCTCTATAAGCCCAATACCCAGATAACTTATGAACTGATGTAGTGCAAGTAACAACATCATCTTTGTTTACTAGCTATGATTACTAGAACTAACTAATTTAAAGAGTTCCCAGTAGTTTTTATAACTTTGAGCAAAAACCCACCCTGCAGCTCCATTTTTTAAAAATTTAAATTCAATCAACAAATTCGACCACGGATTCAAATTTTGGGTGAACATCAGGTTGACATGAAATTAATGCAAACCAAAAACGTAACATGACATTCACAGTGGGACAATGTAAAGAACAAAATATATAGGAGAATCAAAAGAATTGTGATTTACATATGCTAATAATTGCTCTATGTTTGACAATGTTCATGCAACTTGTCCTTAGGTTAAGAGGTGGGCCAATCTCACCGATCATCTCAAATAAAAAGGAGACAGTGTATGTATATATGTCTGTATGTACCCTATGATCATTATTGTAAAAATACCAAAACAAACACAAAGCTTTGAATGAATGCAAACCTCTTACTGATAAATCTGGAATTAATACCTTTAACCTTGTTAAGTGGACTTTGTAAGTTTTTAAAATAGGGTGATTTGCTCTAGCAGGACAATATTGCAACAAGACACCAACACCAAACGACTCCATGTGTTGACGCAGCATCTAACAAATTGGCATTATGTGACACCGTGTGATGGGAACATAATATTTGACCCCCTGGGATGCGAACACACGGAGGCCCACGTTTTTCTGTCAGGCAGGCAGGCAGCCAGGCCGTGTGCTACACGGTACTGTTTTCTGCATTTGCTGTCGCTCTCGCTCGTAATAAAGGCACAAAAATGCCCTAAATTTTTCTTCTCAATATATTTTGTTTTCTCTCACTTTGTCTCTACCCAACCTTGCAATGCAATTACGTACATCTCCCATTGCTGTATATAAAAGCATTTCCATAGTAACCAAATTCCTTCCATAAGGACAATATGACTTAAGGGCTGCCATAATTGTAGGTTGTGGTTGCTAACTGCTTTGGCTCTCTGTGTGTGATTTTTCATATAAAATTGCACCTCTTTCTGTCTGAGGTAAGTACTTGGCTTTTTAACTGTAGGGGGAAAAAAACGCTACGGGTTTTACGGATCTATCGAGCATCCATACGCTCATGCAGAAACCTAGTTATAGAACACAGCAGGAGGAATATTACTGTGTTTTTACAGACTGCAGAGTTTAAACTAGGGCGGTTGTTGCTTCCTTGCTTTGAACATAGATCCTAATGTGTAAAAAGGTTTGCTAGTGTATCTGTAATATAAGTTATTTGTGTCGCGGACAAAGGAGGCTAAAACACTGGTCTTTTATACAGAGAGTAGAAAATGTTACAGCAGGTTAGATACTAATGAGACCAACTAGCTCAGGGTTTCAACACAGGAGTCTGTTTTTCCAAGTTTAACTTAAAAGGATAAAGTATGGAATTTGCTTCTTTTTTTTTTCATGCTTTCAAAGAACACTATCAAGACCGGGCTCTGAAAAGGCGCTCGGCTGCTGGAACGGCAGCTACAGTACAGAGCAGCAGCCCCTGTGCTGTTGAACTCAGATAATTCAGCCATAGCCCACCTCCCCTCCCTCCATGTTTCTCATCCTTTTCCTTCCTCCCTCCCGCTCCATTTCTCTCTCCATCCCGCTCTCTCCCTCTCACCCGTGCTGTCTCCCTCTTTCTTTGAGCAAGGCCTTGGAGGGTTCTGCAATTACTTTTGAGGCCGTTCAGAAAAGGGGATCACTCCAGTGAAATAAATCGCTCCATAACAGCTGCGGTGAAATGGTGCTAATTGCCGATTGATTTGAAGCAGAGGCAGCAGATATCTGCAATGCAGAGCCGCATCTGCCGCACTCTCCCCATCATTCCCCTCTCTGATTATCTATTGTTCGGGCTGTTTACTTTGTAGTGATGAGTGGTAAATGGCAGGTTAAGGAAGCTAAGGGGGCCAGACACCAAATTGGGTCCCTCTCAAAAAGACGGAGTGTAAAATTAGACATAATTAACACTCCCCTTAGGCAGATTCTCCAAACCTCACAGAGATGGCAGAGATGCAAATTAGCTGTAAAGATACACACTTTATATACAAAAACAGTGATTAAGCTGCCTTTAGTGTACAGAGGCTACAGCCTGTCTTGATTGAGAGCAAATTAACCATTGAGCAACTCATTTTGGTTTTCAGGACTCTGGATGTTTTGGTGCATTAAGCACCATGCCAACAGAGAAAAAAGGAAACGGCACTAAGTTAAAAGCTTTGCTTTTGTAATCAGAGTGAAAAAAGCTCCACTCTTTTTATTTCCATTTTTGAAAATAAAAAAAGAAGAATGAAAAGAAGAAGCAAACACGTCCCTGCTAGGAGCTGAATGTGCTTTTCAGAACCTGGCTGATTCGACCAGATATGAAAAGTGACAAACTCACTGTGTACCTGACTCAAAGAGCAGCTGACACATATATAAACCAGCTGTATAATTGGTATGCTGTACACTTGAAACTTCGCAGTGTTTACTTACTACTTTATTTGATACAATAAGTGTTTTCTTGCTGATCTTTGCTGTTCTACAGTGACGTCCGATCTCTTTTAAATTTGTAGCAAAGCATATTTTGCACATTTTCTAGTCCGACCTGTCAAATACAGAGAAGATAGTAGGCGTTATCTCTCAGTCCAACTTGGGAAACATAAAGCTTCTAGTAAAAAATTGGAAAACTGAACACGTAAATAAATCTGAGACACAATTAAGCTGTAAGTGTAACTAATTCTTGACATACTCTCTTTCAGTAACACAACAGAAGATCTATTTTTCCTTGTACTTGGTCCAACAGCAAAAAAAAAAACTTTGATGTGGGGTCGAAACAAATCATGTACCGCATATATACTGTAAATGCTGCTCCTGCCCACTAAATGTATCCCATGCTTGAGTAGTGGTTGAATAAGTGGTGAGTACATGAGTCTTGCTTTGTGTTATGCCAAACAGAACTGCAGTGGCAACTGCTGGATACTCAAGACATGGACATGCTTCAGTTACTGTAAATTGAATCAAACTACAAATGTAGTACGTTTTAAAGGCCTAAAGTTTGATAACGCTGTCAACACTGGATGTTGTATTTCATGAGATATTTATTTAGAGGAAGGAACAGGAACATAAAACAGGTTTAGACCAGAAATAGCGTGATTTGGGGGGGGACCAAATGCACATGATCCTGATCATTAATACAAATGCATGTTCTCTGGCTGATTTGTCATCTTCAACTTGTGAACCATAAAAAGGCAAATAAGCACAGCCAGTAACTGCTGAGGCTATAAACAACATTTTTCTAGTTGACGTTAAATAGATTAAATCTTATGCTTAATAATGAGGTGTGGAAGTACTTATAAATAGATTAAATCCATCTAAAGTTGATTGGCAAATGTTATCAGTCTCAAAGTGTTGATTATACATTAACATTTTTATATTGAAATTCTATCATAAAAAACGTATTTTATTAAGAGAGCTCATAATAGAGTGCATTGTGGATGGTGGCCCCCCGTGGAACAGATTGTCTTTTCACAGCAGGTGGACTGCCATTTGCTGCAAACTCTTGGAACTGACATCATTACACCTCAATTTTGTGATTCATGTTTGTTCGTAGGCGGCGAAATGTCTTATTTCCACCGAATTGGATACTGTTTCCCCAAAAGGTTTTGTTTTTTTTTGTGATCACTTTTATGATTCTCATTGTCATCAGCATTTAGAGCATAATGTCGCCTCTGCGATGACTTAGGCAAAGAGGGATCGCTTCTGTTTGAGCGAAGAAGTGTGTTTGAGCAGAGGGAAAAAAACGCCGCGAAACAAAAAAAACAATTTGTTGGCGCTTCACACTGTGACAGACTGTGGGTACACGTCCCACAGCTACTTCAAAAATAACATAATTCCTACAATCCTGCTTGACAATTAGATGAAATTATGACAATTACAATAAGTGAGGGGTTTTGTGTTTTGTATTATGATGTGGGCAAGTGTGTACCTTCGAAGGAGAAAAAACAAAACAACAACTTTTAAACCAAAGTAGTCGCACACTCTTGCTAAAGACATTGCCACTGAGACTGTAGCGTCAGCTGATTCTTTTGTGCATGTTAATGTTATCGTTCCCTGTTCTCTAACGTCACGTTTACATTAAAAAATGGTAAACTCTTGTAAACATTCATGGAAACAAGTAAGTAAATTTGGGTTTTTTGTAAGGTTTTTTTTTTTCAGTTGCAACTAATATATTTACTACATGGCTGTAAACAGACACCCACTTACACAATAATCTCTTTATAGAGTCTTTACGAATTTTTTAGCTCTAAATTCTAATTCATTTGTTGCCTGTTGCAGTGTCAGCATCATAAACTCCAAAATACCACAGCTTACATGGAAAGTGAGTTAGCTTGGTAGGCTAGTTGATTGACCAACGAGGGGTGGAATGCAAGTTTTGAGTTACTGCTGGAGTAAAGTTTTTATTTTCTATCAAGAAACAATTTTTCTTTAGTTTTAGTCTTTTTGATGCAGAGAAAGTAGAAAAAAATACTATGCAAACCTAATCAATCTACCAACAACACTTAGATGGCATTCAAGACGTTGTGCTAATGCCCTTGGTGTAGGTTCAACTTTTATTTTGGAACAATTTTTTAACCACTATCAGAACCTGAGTAAATAACGTTTATTTAATGTTAAAATGAAGCAATAATGGATTGCATTTATATAGCACTTTTCGAGAACCTGAAAGCACTTTGCAAATCTAGTATTCAGTCACTCTCACATTCACACACTGGTGGAGGTAAGCTACAGTTGTAGCCACAGGCGCCCTGGGTAGACTGACAGAAGCGAGGCTGTCCCTCTAGTCCAGCGGTCCGCAACCTTGTTTGCGCCACGGACCAGTTTATGCCCGACATTATTTTCATGGACCGGCCTTTAAGGTGTCGCGGATAAATACAACAAAATAAAACTAGTACCGGTACCGAAAAAAAGAAGACCGAAAAAAACAACGCTGAAAACCATACATTTTACACCTGAGCCTCAACTCTCGCGGCCCGGTACCAAACGACTCACGGACCGGTACGAGGCCTGGGGGTTGGGGACCGCTGCTCTAGTCAACACCAGTAGGGTGAAGTGTCTTGCCCAAGGACACAACGACCAAGACAGACAGAGCTGAGGATCGAACCGGCAACCTCCGGTTACAAGATGAGCTTCCCAACCCCCTGAACCACGGTCACCTACAAGTAGTTGTACTGGTAGTACCTGACTACTGGGAAAACCCTCATGCAGGCCTGACTGCATGATATCTTTTGACCTCACCCCAACCAGTCGTAGCAGATGGCCCCGCCCCTCCCTGAGCCTGGTTCTGCCGCAGGTTTCTTCCTGTTAAAAGGGAGTTCCTTCCCACTGTCACCAAAGTGCTTGCTCATAGGGGGTCATATGATTGTAGAGTTTTTCCCTGTATGTATTATTGTAGCGTCTACTTTACGTTATAAAACGCCTTGAGGCGACTGTTACTGTGATTTGGCGCTTTATAAATAAAACTGAAGTGAATAGAGCCAGAACACATTTTTCACAATATTTTGAAGAAATAATATTCATTTGCTGTAGTTAATCATGGTTAACATACTGCTGAAGTCCTGTAGCTACTCAGTCATCTTTTTTATAGGGGTGCAACGATACACAAAATTCACGGTTCGGTTCGATACTTTGGTGTCACGGTTCGATATTTTTTCGATACAAAAAAATGTTCATGCCTTTTTAATTTGTCATTTATTAAAATTATAAATATATATTTTAACTCAAAAGTACAGTTTTTAAATTTAACCCTAACCCTTGTGCGCGTTTTTTATTTTGACAGCGAATGCGCACCTGCGGACCACTTATGTGCAGCCCTGGTTATTTAGCTCGTCATATTGCAGCCACAGAAATTCTTTTGTCCATGAAACCATAAAGCTGCACTTTCTTTTTGCCTTATATTCTGATTTGTCATAACTTCTCCGTTTTGTGGTAAGCTTTTCTTTGGCTGTCACTTCTTCACCCCGACCTGTCTTATTTGGCTCAGCAGAACTGAAATATAAATCCTGCTGCTTTTACACACGGACTCACATAAGCTCAGCGATTCTCTGCGCGATCAACCTCTCACATGTTTAAGCTGCGGGAGATTTCACTTGTCATGTTTGCATAGTAAGCTAACGATTAATAAGACGATGTCAGAGGAATTGGTGCACAAATTATCATCACTCACAGATCAGTGCTGTCGCTCTCTATACACCGTTCGCACGATTGCAAAGTGAAAGCAAAAAAACAAGCGCAAATTCAAACGCGATTTCAATATGTCACATATTGACAGTGGCTCACCGATGCCAATGACATAATTACCCAGCTACATTTCTGAAAGAATGCAAAAGCATTGACATATATTTTTCCTTCCTACAATAGCCCGACGGGCAGGGTAGCCCGTCTGAAAAAAATCGCTAGCCCCAGGACGTCGGGCTAGCGATTTTGCGAGCCCTGTATCTGATTGAGGAATCACTCATCTTTGGAAAAGAGAGTTTATTACAGAGAAATGTCTCTTTCCAAAATAAAAGCTATACTATCCGCTTCTTCTGGGCTATACAAAGCAAACACTGAGTTTCTTTTTGCCACCCTGGCACACAATGATTCACGTTTTCCTTGCTGCCAAAGCTGCCGCGGATCCAAGTTTGATCCCACACAGCTTCTCCCATTACGTAAGCGTGTCCCCAACCCCTGGCCAAGTCCGAGGACAGTGTGGTCAGGCAATAATAGTCTCTCACATAACCAAAGTGCTATGATGTCAACATAATCACATTGTTTGTACAGTAACCACTATTTGGAGAGGTGCAGTGTTAGGTTAGTCCTTCCCTGTTTACGAGACTCTCTGTGTGAGGAAAGTGAATGATGGCACGCTATATCCTGCATGCATCCAAATGTGTCCTGCTGTTCCGCGCTGAATAGTTTCACACACACAGCCCCTCCACCGATCATCGCTAATGGCCTCATGGTGAATTTTCTATGTGTTTCATCTCTCACAAATAGGCTAATTTTAGACCACCCACAAAGTGTACACACAGGCACCCACGAAACCAAAATATTCATCAGACATGATGCAATGCAACCGCAGAAGTGAACAAGAAATGTGGGAATTCATTCACACAATATTCCCAAGGCCCAAGTTTCACCCTTTACAATCTTAAGCCTGACACTCTAATGGCTCACGAGAGGCAGAGCCACTGAGTTGGCGCACCGCTTATGAGAAAAAGACAAACGTCCTGCGGAGAGCATTGAGATTGGAGCTTCTGTTTTCATTACTTTGGTTTATCGGCTCAATAGTCACCCCCTTTCTCCCGGTGCTAACTGTCCCCTTGATTTGCTCTTCTCGTGCCGGCACCTGAAACAATTCATTAAAAATGAATGAGAAGAAGCAAAACACAGAGGGCTGAGAGATGAGAGGTAGCAGTAGACAGGAAGAGAGAGCGCGAGAGCAAAAGAATAACACCTGCAGTCTGAGTACAGGTAAAGATTATTTAAGCTATTCACAAAAATCTCTCTCAGCATAGATCCTGTTCTATAGCTTGTTCTGAAATGTGACATTCCTATCATTTTTATGCCTTTCTAATGAATTTATACAACGCGTGCGGATTCAAGAGGAAGGAAGGCATTGAGACCCACGTGTACAGCTGAAGGCAAACCTAACTTATCATTCCCACAGCTGTTTCTGCCATTGAATGTGTGTTCTTTCTCTAAATTGAGAACGACTCTCAAGTACATTTTCAGAGAGGGGCAATCACAGCTTTCAAGTGACATAATTTCTCCAGTTAGTTCATAACTTCCCTTTCTGTCAAAAGAGCCCATACTTAATAGTTCCACAATGATTTTTTATGCTTATGTACCATTAAGAAATCACTGTGGGTGTTTTGAGAATTTATGGTTACATGTAAGTGCTATTCCACTCTGCTGGGGTATTAAGGTTAGAAGCATTATTCCACAAATGATGATTCATGGAAAAGAAAAAAAGGGGCCTTTTTACCTTTGAAGTTAGCGTTTCATGTTGTTGAGCTCCTGAACTCGATGTAGCAGAAAGTGTTTACTTTTGAAATGGCCAGTTGTTGATTTTGTGTGATGCTTTCTCCTAATTGTGCTTTGTCTCGTTTCCCACTAGGAAACCTTGAAAGCAACCACCAGACTAGCTTTTCCAGTGTCGTGCGAACTCTCGACGAAACATTTTCTTTGCTCTTTAACTTTGATCATACATACATGAATAGTTAAGGAAAACACATATGGTTATTTTAGCGACACTAAGTCAGCCGTAGAAAAACAAAATCCTCTGTCTTTACATGAATAAGCCTGCAATTTTATGTCAGCACAACTCAGATCTGTTTTTGTTTTGTTTATCTTTCCCCATTTGCATCATTATGAGGAAGAAAAAAATCCATAGTAGGGTTTGAATAGCTCCGTAATGAGGAGGAGGAATCAATCATCCTTTCAAAGTAGGCCCACTGCAGCAATGAGAATATAAATTCATGCTCATAAATTCTACACTTTTAGGTCCCCACATCCTTCTTAATGTCTCTAGAGTTTACAGCGGCCTTGTGTGTGATACTCCACTGTAGATGGTTTGCTTGATTTATGGCTGGTTTTTTCCCTTCTCACTGGAAGGTAATGGTAGAGATGTCCAAGTTAGCCTCCCATGAGTGAGCTATAAAAGTGCTGTAATTACCGTGTTAATTTTGGGCCGAGCACAAAAAGATGTTCTGCCGATCCATCCAACTATCAATCTACCTATCATCTCAGCATTTGTTGTTTGGCGTGTCGGCACCATTATTACATATGTCACATAATTGGGCATAATTAAAAGGAAGTGCAAGTACTGTAATTAATGTCAGTTGTCAAGCACCAAAAGGCAGGAAGAGGATAAGATTTTTCAGAAGCTGGAGCTCAAAGACCTCTGAAATGAAGGCATTTCTGACTGACGGGTTCTAAACTTGGCACACAACATGAATGATGATGCAGATATTATTTGGACTTGGGTGTAGATATGCACTTAACTTGTGTTTTAAACATGCTGGGATTAAAAAAAAACAAAGGAAATGCCAAAGTAACAAAACATGGGCAGGGATAGCTCAGTAGGTAGAGTGGTGGCCCCATGATCGGAAGGTCGGGGGTTCGATTCCCCTGAACAGCTACCCTGAGGTACTCCTGAGCAAGGTACCGTCCCTACACACTGCTCCCCGGGCGCCCAGTGGCTGCCCACTGCTTCACTGAGTCAATGGGTTAAATGCAGAGAAGGATTTTCCCCACGGGGACCAATAAAGTACACCTTCTTCTATGTAGTTTCTACAGTGTCACTTCCAAAGACTTTTGATGTTGCTCATGTAACATTACGTGCACATTGGTCTAGAGTTATCTGCCAGATACAGCGCTCCCTGGAGGTTGTAGCCTCTTTGTAGGTGAAATCAGCTGCAATAAAGGTGCTGTAACAAAAACATAATCACCATGATCGTCACATATTCAGAATAAATGTCGTTAGTGGTCACATGCTAATGGTTGAAGCATCCTATTGGCCTCTTACCTTTTTTAAAGCAGGCATCTTGATCATGTGATAGCTGATAGCTTACAACACACTTGCTAAAATTTGTGATTGATCCTGGAATTATAGAAACCATAATTTACAAAATGAATTTGCTACATTCAGTGTGACCTGAAACTAGTATATCATAAAGTGACCATTAAAAAGAATCCAGGTTTAAGGAACTTCCATACTGGCCCCAGTTAATGTGCACAGTTTTACCACAGAAATGATTAAAGTTAGTCTGATTTCTTAATTAGGAGATTTTTGTTTTATGTGATTCACCTGTTTCAATATTATTAAGCTTGAAGTCACGCATTATTAGGGGCATGGTTGTCTTTGAATCACAGGTTAGTCCAGGTTACTGGTCTTCTAGACCTCATTCATCTATTTAACCTTGTTTGATAACTATCGTCAGTGGTGACAGTCTAAATACTCCACATGTTTTAGTGGGTAGATCATCTTTTATGGTGTCTAGTGGTTTTTATTTGCCATTTCTTTTGAAAAAAGACAAAAAAAAACTGTCTTTTGAATGAGGTGACCATTTACAAACCTTCTAACACTAGTTTTCCTGTCATAGGTTTCCAGACAGTGTGCATGGCACTATATCAAAAACAGTACTTGAATGCTAATAGTTTGTAAGATCGTGACTTTTTTTGGTCAACTTCTTCTAATTTGCTTACTTTATAGCTGTCATGTTGGTGTCAAAGTTGGTGCTGCAAACGTTGTGTGCTGACTATGAGTCAAGGGTGCCACAACATTTATTTCACATATATGTGCTATATACTTTTGATAACATTTCAGCACTGTACATTAACCACAATTCGTTTCTCACTATTAATCATATGTCCGTGGAAGCCTACAGACTTCCATGTCTAAATGTCTGAATTTAAAACACCTGTATAAAAAAATACATCTAAGACCTAGACTTAGAAACACTGTAACCTTAACACAGAGAAAGAGCAACCTAAAAGAAAGCTCGGTCATTTGTTGTGTTCTCTTTTTGATTAAAATCAACATAACAGCATTATATGCAGCAGACGCAACCATATCCTAAACAGAGAGGTTTTGGTGAGTGTTAAAGTATTTGACCATTCAGAGCAAGGTTACACGTGGCACTGAAATACTAAAATAGCTCAAATAAAATAAGAAAAGATATGGTGCCCATTATTTGTATTCATGCCCATGACCTGTAGGAGGCCAAAGAAAATAGGAAGGCTTGAAGCACGCAGTTCAAGGAATACCGTAAGAAGGGAACAAGCAGCAGGAAATCCGTTTAATGTGGAACGTGCTGTCATCACCGTTCGGTTTGTTTTATTTACTTATTAGTTTTCTTTAAACTGCATTTGACCCTTACCGCCATGCAAGTTGTGGAAAAACAACTTCACTTAGCTGGGTTCAAAAGTTTCAAGATTTTCTTTGCGAACAGCTAAGAGAGAGCTAATATTTTTAATGTACGTCTTCCAGCAAAAGTCTGGGGGCTGATAATCCAGTGTTTGATGATAATATTTGGATTTGACAGGCCAGTGAAGATCAAACCACATAAATAAAATCCACATTGAATAACATGACTTGATTGAGATTTTATTACCCTAAACTCGTGGTTTATACGACACTTGATGGGTGGCATTTTACTGTATTCAGGTGCAGAGAATTAGACGGGGGGGGGGGGGGGGGGTAACATTGGAGCCAGACTTTACCTCCTTTTAACATTCGTTATATCGGCGTGTTGCTGTGTGCAGTCAGGATTCCCTGTGGAGCGGAGCCAGGCATCAGAATGATACTGACATTGCTTTCCCACATCATTTTTGACCCAGAGCTGCCTGCCACATTCAGTTTGTGAGTACAATGCTGGATAGCGCTCTCTATCGTAATATGAAGCAGCCTCTGCAGCCGATCAAGTGGTGACCTAATGCAGGGAAAGAAGAGGCAACGTCCTTTTTGAAAAAGAAAAAAAAATGCATCCCACATGGGATCTATTTCCTCTCAACATTAATAATACTCTGGAGCATTAAGGCATGCAGCTAAAGCAGATGTATTCTTCCTCAGGCTGATTCAACTTGTAAGCGTTTCCTTTCTCAACCCCCCGCCCCCCAGACCTGAGGCGAAGCATGATTACCCGATTTTAATGAGATTTTTAATGTGATTTTTTTTTCAATTCCTTCAAGACAATCCGGCTCTCTGTTATGTACATATAATGGTTAATGTTTGCAGTTTGATGGTATGCAAAAAAGAGCTAATGTTGACATTCTTCCTTCTGATGCTTTTTCTCTATGATGGGGTAGGTTCTGCTTTCTACTTTTCTTTTCGTGTGTTGTTAATAATTAACCTGGGACTTTTCCATCACCTTGCTGCACTGGTAATTAATCAGTGCAAATACGAACAGGTTGCACATCACAGAAGACAGATGTATGATCATTAATTTGAGCCACAATTGTCTAGTGCAGAGCCAGTGGCATAGGTTATAATCTTGTGTCATTTGATTGTGCTTGAATCAGATTTATCAGACTAACTTTACTAATACTGTTGAACTATAATAACAAACAAAAAAGTCTCTTCTCTTTCTAAAACTATCATAGCTCGGTATCCAAGAATAAGTGAAACTCTCTTGTGTTTATTAAGCACCAAAAACATTAAAGAACTTAAACCTGGAATTGTAGAAAGGGAAACACCTCTGGTTACCGCTGAGGACAGCATTTCTCAACTTCTCCCAGCAGTGTAGCTCTCTCAGTGTGGATGTTATTACTCGTGTTTCACCCTCGAGAGTTTGCTCACTTAACTGCAGGAAACATTTTCTTGAGTGCATCTAAACTATAGAGGGGTCTGCTTGTATACCCCGTTTAAAAAAAAGAAAAAGGTACGTGCTCAGAAGTTTAACAGTCAGAGAAAATTCCTCAGACGTATGATAGTAAATAATGTTGGTAAAAGTCCAGAAAATCTTCTGTGTATTAAACTGACAAATTAAAGTGTTTTGTTAACCAGTCTAAGTGATTCCCAGACGATTGAAGTTACAGCCACTTCGTAAAAATGCATATAATCCAAACGGTTTCTTTTTTTCTGAACTTATTCACATAACCAAATGAAGTTGTACGCGTGGAGTGGTGAAAAAGAGCAGGACCCCTTCCAGAGGGGTGCACCAGATGCTGACAATCAAATGCCTTTGATGAACTGATCGCCTGAGCACCTGTAAGAAAGTTTTGGCAGTTTGCTGCTCTGGATAATCAGGTGTGTTAACACAACCCCACGGAGGAAAGACATCAGCTTCTTGATATTGAAGGAGTAATTCTTGCTGCCTATCAATATGGCAGCTGTTTAAAGTCCACTATTTTCAAGCGAGAACGATCATTCCCGAGTGGAAACATTCTAGCAAGTTGGGGTCACACAGGTGGTTGAGGGGTGATGACTGGGATTGTTTTGCAGTCATCGAGTCAACCATGAACTGCTCTGTACTGTATACCAAAGTATTCTGGGGTCAAATGTGAGGCAGTCTGTCTGACAACTAAAGCTCGGCCAATATCAGTCAGCAGGACAGTGTTTCCAAGCGCGGCAGCAAATCTACAACACAGTGGCTGAAAAAGAAAAGGATCGAGGTGCAAGTCCAGATGGTGCGGAGTCAGGAGAGAGCCAAAATTCCTCCACAGTGATGTGAGAGACAGACGAAGTACAGAAATACAGAAAACAGTTTATCCGGATCCACATGTTATTGAAACGTGAACTGTAATTTTTCACTGAACTACACATAAAACGTTCTTTTTCCCACGCCTTTACGTAGATTATGTCCTTGAAAGCCAAATTGGAAAATGCATATTGTTTAATGCATTAGAGCCTGGCTGTAGGAAGTATGTGTTCAGAGATGCTCGACAGTCCAGCCCATTTCTGTTTTCTCAAATCTAGCACAAACTGGGACTTAAGGATAAAATTGGTCAAAGGTAAAGGTCACTGTGGCAATGTGTCCATCCACCTCCTGTGAACAAAACACATTAAGAAATCGGGGTATTTCCAGATTTATTTTTGCAGAATTTCCTACAAAAACCCAATAAGATAAAATCATGGCACGGGAGAAAGGTCAAAAATCAGTTTATCTGTACTTACAGTGCAAAGATGTGGCTACAGAAGCTAAAACAAAACCGCTGTCTTAAAACTAAAATTCCATGTTTGCGTGAAGTGAATCCCTGTGCAATGATGCCTGCTGCACTGCCAAGTTTTGGGGTTTTTTTGTGGTTACAAGTTTGCTCAGAGGTTAGCCTTTCTTAACTGTACTTGCTCCCACTTTTGCTCTCCTCTTTCTTTCCCAGTCTCCATTCCTCGACAATGGGGTCACAGCTCAGTGTTAAGCACGTGTCATCCCAAATAACGGTGAGAGACGACAGACCTTTGGCTTCCCGTTCACATACTCGGCTTACATTTGGACTAGACCATGACATCACTGAGGCAAACTGCCTAGTTTCCATGCCGGATTTGTCCTCCCTTTCAGTTTACCTTTATTTCCCACTACTAAGACAGCAGCTGTTCTCGGTCCTTTTTTGAATGAAACCCAGGATTTCCTGTATTTCTCTTTAGACTAATGGTCACCATATGTTTGGACAACAGCCAGAGCAATAACAGTCACAGGATTTGAATTTATTTTCTTGAGATACTTCATCCATCAGCTCTAAAGTGGCGAGATCAAGCAGGTGCTAAAAGCACACCAAGACGGAATACGTCGTGCCGTAAGCCTGAATAAACAAAAGCCTGTCATAAATACAGGACTCAGTGTCACCCCATTAGCAGGTCATTTAATATTAATCTTTAAAGAGAAAGCTCGGGGTATAATACGGGTATCTTGTGCTCACATTAACTTTTTAATTAGATATTTTATTAAAATCCACTCTGTCCTATTATTTACAGTTTTATCTGCTCTAATTTCTACTCATGTAAATTGAGTTGCTGTTTTTTTTTCCTCTCTTTTTCCTCTCAATCAAAGATGTAACAACAAGCTATGCCGTAACACTGTAATAATCATATAAAAACGTTAAACACACAACTTTGGTTAAGATTTTTTTTTTGGTTAAGTCTAAAAATGAACTAGTTACATTACTGTGGTGGTGACAATGAAGTTTAACAAACTGGTAAACAGTTACTGTAATACTGTAAATACTGTGTATCCGGTCGTTAAGTGATGAGGTGACGAATCCTACTTCTGGGCCTAAAGTAGTCTGCGTTTAATATGGCTTGTGTTGTTAACATGTTTAATGTTTTGTATTTTCTTCTATTTAATCTCAAAAAGCTCCTAAAACAGTCAGTGATCACTGTTGACCTCCCTCGGCTTTTATTACCGCTAATCATTTATTTAAGCTCAGTTTTTAAAACCTTAGGATGTAATTACAGCCCAGCCCATGCAGCAGTATATGAATGACTATCCTCGTATTGTGGATGGATTATCTCAGTTGTTCTCCTGGCTGAAGTTTGGTCCTTTTACAGCATCCTGCCATGCGATTACATTTGTTCCTGACCACCGAGAACACTCACGTTAACTTTTATCGAGTGGAAAAAAAGTTAGCTTGTTTATATTATGCTAACATAACTGTGTCGCTAGCGGTCACGTAGCACATCATTATATACCAGCTAGCCAAACTTCAGTAACCCTACAAACGTCACTGCTGTTTAGTTTGCTGTCTTCATTTATGTTGGAAGTGATAACAGAGCTGTACGTTTTAATTTGTTTCCAAAACCCTGCAGCCAGGACATGCTATATTGTATTTAGATAGAAGCTAGCGAGCTAACTTCCTGCTAACTTCTAACTCCGTTAAATGTCATAAATTCCGTTTTCATGGATGCCTGGATGTTAAACTCAATTGTTACACCTGGTAGAGCAGAACGCTGATCATTTTATTAAAGATGAAAGACTTTAGACAGTTTTTCAACTCTCAGTAATGCCATAGTGATCGTTTGATATGTGGACCTGCAGCGGAGTTTAGGCCCAGACACGGCTAGTGACGTCAGACTTAACGACTGGATTGTTTAAAGTAGAACAGTATTTTAAAAAGTTGTAAATGATTTCTGCACTGCTGGTTTCAAAGGCCTTATAAAGTGAGTATGTTTAGGATCTTGCATGTCTGGATACAAGGTGATTGCAAAGATCACGTGGTGGGAAGCAACCTGTCTCCAAGCAATCATGGTCCGAATTGGACAGACAGATGGCAACACATTGTAATCTCACGGCTCACAATAATAATTATATTTTAGCGTTAAAAATATTGTTTTGATTAAAGAGCACGTGCACGTTGGTGAACCAAGCATTACAGAAACATAAAAAATGATTTGGGTAATTATCAGTGCTGTTAATTTTGCATTGGTTGGCGGGCTAATAGATTTGTTAAGCACTGCAATGCCAAAGTTTGCGAGAGTCAGAAAGGAGGCAGGAATGTGACAAGGATTGTGACTCCCCAGCCACAAATTTGACGTGTATACAGAGGACGAGTTTTCTTCTGTGCAGCTTGGAGACACTGAAGCATGGAAAAAAGAAAAGTCTCCAAAGCAGACTCACTGTTTCTACTCCACTAACCCTAATTCCTTGCTCATATGTAAGATAAATGTACATACCATGCAGCAGTACACAGTAAGCCTTTGGGTGACAGTGAATTATTCTTAATTCTTGCTGAGGAATCTGTATACAATAAGCAGGTTTAGGTGCGTGGGGTTTTTCAACCCTATAAACTGTTTTTTTTTTTTCCCACCACAGAGGATTTCCGGGAGCTGTCGTTGTAGCTCTGAGACAGCTCTGAATTTATCTGCAGGCTGTCGCTGGAATTAACACAGATAAGGTGAAAATATGACAAAAGTTTGGGAGTGTAGTCAAAAGGCAGCTCTCTGAATGCCTCATTATATCAAAGAGTAAGAGGGGGGTACACTATATCTTTAATGGGCCGCATTTGGAGGCTTAGAGTTTGGACGACACCCACAGCCAATTATATCTGCACTCCGGCCAAGCTTAATCAGCACCCCAAGCTCTTTGGGCTTATACATTAAATACTATAACACACTATAAAAATGTTTGTCATGACACAGTTTTCAATTCCTTTTTTTGTGTTTCTTGTGAAGGAAGACCCTAGTTGTTGGACTATTTTTTTTGCCTTTGTTTCTCTTATGTTAACAACTCCAGGCACTTCAGGGTTTTAATGGTAGCAATAAAACGAGTGTCAAGTTAAAGGGCGAAAGCTTTCCACTTCAAATAGCAAATCCAATGTCCCATTCCCGGTATTTATTGCCATTACGCTGCCATTCAAATTCATGAGTCCCGGCGATCGTTTGTAAAGTTTGAGGAGAAAAACAAATGTAAATCTTGAAATATTTACATTTAATTGTAAAAGCAGGTCCTCCTGCTGCCTGATCATCCACTCAAATAATTAGAAAACTATTTGAACGTGTAAGGCTCACAGCAAAGAAGGCAGACTGTCAATGTTTCTCCTGAGGGGAGTTTGTGGTGTGTTTTCCTAAGCGTATAATCCAAACATCCTTTCTGCTGTACGTTGCCTGCTTGTACTAGATAAATAACAGTCTTGTTTGAAACCTCCAGCATTTTGCTCTCGCTCATATGTACATCACAGCACATGACAAAATCACTTCCTCTCGACGTATTTGTGCGAACTTTACCCATGACCTTTAATTTGAATTATTCTCTATGGCTTTTCTCCCACGAAGACAGAGACGTCTTCTGAGCAGCGCTTCGCAAAGGCAGCTCTGCAGAAGAGCGGTTTATTTTTAAATATGAAATAGTTGCCCTGACTCCAAATGTGACAGATGCCGTTGGGTATTCAGTGAGGCTTTTTACTGCGCAGCTTTACAAAGACTGACTCTTCCTACAGCTACCATGGTACTTTTATAGATACTTCTGGAAACACTTAACTGACTCATCTGTTCTGCAAGTAACATAATCCAATATCTGGGTGGAATAGCTACTGTAATCTTCACGGTGTTACACTAAGAAGACATGACATCACTTTCAAGTTCTCATTGTCAGCAATAATTCACTTCCTAAAAGATCAACGGATAGCTCTTGTTCATGATAACATGACTTTGTTGTATATTTCATACATATACATATACACTAGTTACTGTAATATATGTCTATTTTAAAGGCAGGATAATATCTTCCTGGAGCAAAGCAACAGACACATTTTTCTCAAAGAAGGCATTTCTTAATCCATATTATATATCTCTCATCCCTCAGATGGTGTGTTGGGAGGAGGAGGAATTGCCAAAAAAATCTATAAAATCAAATCCTATTAAAGCGCAATAAACAAGAAGACACTAATCCATCCCACGCGTGCCTCTGCCAACTCTCAGCCCGGCTCTCTTGGTAAGACACTGGCTACAGTTGTACTGAGTATTTACCACTCACTCGCCCACTCTTTCTCATCAGTGTAAATTAACTGTAATTTAGGTGCTAACGCACCGCAAAGTGGGCTTGATGCTCTCAGATAGGGCTACTAGATGGGCTTGATTTTGAGTGTGGCACCGTTGGACGTTGTCTGACTTTGATCAGCTCTGTTGTGCTTTGGAACACAAGAGCGCAAAAGCCATCGGTTTATTTTAGGATGCGGGCAGATGAAAACAGCATTTGTATGTGTTTGATGGTGAGCGGGTCCGAAAGCAGGTAAAATAATGTTTTATTCAATATCGTGTGATCGCAGCAGAGGGTGATGGCTCGGGCAACTTCTGTTGGAATTTCTTTGACACCAGGATGAGCTGACGTGTGGTGCAGAAGGACTCGCAGAGGTCTTGGCCTCGACAGCTGCCCCTTTTAGTGACGTCGCTGTTGGTTCCAGAGTCCCTACGGCAGCATTTAAGGCTGACCTCATCTTCAGGATCTCATGAGTCAGCAATATTAAATTGCTAGCCGGTCCTCCAATGGGGTAACCCCACTGTGGACATGAGCAGAGCTGCCAATTCCATCTCATACACATTAAGTAAATTGACTTCATCAGAAACACTCCAGGCTGTATTGGATGACATCATACCTATGCTTAGGTTATGATTTCCTCAAGCTCAGGAGGATGCAAATTTGACTGACCGTACACTGATGACTGATGTTGGTGGAGCCACAAATCTTTAATTTTTTTTTCTAATTGCAGATATTTTATAGTCTGGTCACGCGTCTACATAAGCATTATATAGATGCCGCAGACCAGTCTAGATAATTGCATCTGTCGTGTCTTAAATGGCTTTGCACAATATCTTTTATTGACTTTTAAATTATTGTCGCTGATGATGGCATTGATTCACCTTTCTGAATCTGCAGAGATGCCACATGAACTCCATTAAGGAAACCTATAGAAATGTTAGTTGTTATTCAACACGATCTTCTGTATTATAAACTCTCACTGCAGCAAAATGCCCTGTTATTTCTGCTCAGCTGGAAATAAGAAGGGGAAAGTTTCTGTTTGGCTCACATGTGCAAAAGAGAACGTCAGATTTGTCCGCTTGGCTTTACTGGTTGCTTCGACTGAGATACTGCACCGTACCTGCCTGTGCTCTGCTAAAGCCAGACTAATATTGATGGGCTCCTATGCACTCAGCTAATTCAGTAAGTGTGGTGTTTTTTTCTCAAGTAAACCATCTGTGACCAAGAGGAATATTTCACCAGAGAGCACATGAAATAGACAACAGTCAAGTTTGCCAGCAGAAAGGCATTAATCACAGATGATGAAATTTGCCACTAGCAGATACAGCAGCTCATGATATCCCCATAACCATAAGGTGGCCGTTTTTTTCTTTTTTTTCATCATGTAAAACATGTTCAGATGATGGGAAACAGCTAATTAAACAGTGTAGTGTAAATCCTTTACAGGTGCCAATAATAAAGCATCTTTCTGAAGCCCCTTCTGGGGGGGCTCTGTTTTAATATGGCAAACTGTAAGACTCTACAGTGCTGTGAAAAAACATTTTTCCACTATGTTTTTCCTATTTGTCACAGTTCCAAACATCAAACAAATGTAATAATAGACAACGATAACCGAGTGAATATAAAATGCAGTTTTAAAATGACACTTTCATTTCAAGGAGCAAAAAAAACTCAGTGAAAAGGTAATTGCCCCCTTTGTTAAGTCATTAATTAACTATAATGAAGCACAGATGTTTGAATCAGAATCAGAATCAGAATACTTTATTGATCCCTGGGGGAAATTATTTTTTGTTACAGTGCTCCATTTTAAACCAACATTAAGACAAGACAGACAATACGCTAACTAAGAATAGTACAATATATACATATATATACATACATACATACATAAGTCACTTATAAATAAATATTTGGAAAAGAAACATGTGTAGTTGTAGCAGCAAACAGTGTGTTAAGTGGATGCGTTGTACAGGGAGATGGCCACAGGCAGGAATGATTTCCTGTGTCGTTCAGTGGTGCTTTTCGGTAATCTCAGTCTCTCACTGAACGAGCTCCTGTGACTGACCAGCATGTCATGGAGTGGGTGGGAGGTGTTATCCAACATTGTCTTTATCTTGTCTTTATCTTGGCATCCGCCTCTCCGACACCACCTTGAGGGAGTCCAGCTCCATCCCCACAACATTGCTGGCCTTACGGATCAGTTTATTAAGTCTGTTGGCATCTGCGACCCTCAGCCTGCTCCCCCAGCATGCAACAGCATAGAGGATCGCACTGGCCACCACTTAAATATAACATGCTGGACAAAGAGAAGTAGAAAACAATCTAAAGAAACAGCTGAGAAGCAAAGTCACTGACATCTATCAGTCTGGAAAGGGTTACAGAGCCATTTCTAAGGTTTTGGGATTCTACTGAATCACGGTGAGGGCCATTATCAACAAATGGAGAAAAATTGGAACTGTGGGGAACCATCCCAGGAGTGGTCAACTCATCCAGGAAGTTACAAAGAACTCAGAACAATCTCTAAAGAACTGCAGGTCAGAGTTCATGATTCAACACTAACAAAGAGACTGGGGAAAATGTCCTCCATGGGAGAGATTCAAGGAAAAAACCACTGCTGACCAAAAAGAACATAAAGAAGACATCTTGATGATCCCCAGGACTTATGAAACTAACAGCGTTTCATAAAAGAACCTCGTGCTAGCTGACAAACATGGTGGTGGTAGCATAATGGTCTGTGGCTGCTGTGGTGGCATTCGACTTGCACGATTAAACCATAAATTCTGCTCTCTACCAGTAACCCCTATAAGTGTGTGTCTGCTTAGCTCATGGGCTAGCAGGTGATCAAGTGACACAAGGCTAAATTCTAGCAACCTAGGTTCAAGTCCAACCCACGGTTCTTTGCCTTCTTTGCCTTTTGCTTTCCTGTCCAATCTTTACTATTTATTGAAGGCAAACACCTTGCCCCCCCCCAACCAAAAAAAGACTCCTGAAGGCAAATACCCAACCTGAAGCTCAAGTACTTATGTAGCAAGATAAGGACCGAAAATACAGCAGCAAGTCCAGCTCTGAAAGTTTTTGGAGTGAGTAATTAGGCCCGGTATGTCTGGATAAATCTTTTCTCCTAAAAAAAAATAAAACTATTCTTTTAAATCTGCATTTTGTATTTACTCAGTTTGTCTGATGTTAGATAAATAGATTAAAAAAAATCAGGAAGGGGGCAAATACTTTTCCACAGCACTACAGCTCATTTGAAGAATCGGTTATCTTTGGCAATGAGCTGGTAGAAGCAAATCTAATTCTGAAAAAAAGATATATACCATCTAGTTCTGCATCCGTGAAACTAAAAGCTAAAAAGTAGAGTGTAACAATGTGCTGGTATTGGCCGAAAAAAAGAGGGGGGAACTGTTGTTATGATGTGCAGGATACAGCTAACTTTTTCTTTCTCCTACAAATCTGGTAAAACCATTAAAGCATTCTTTTCTCCTGCATATGCTGTGAAAATGTTGAGTGAGACTTGTTTAAGGTAGTCATTTGGTTCATGCCTTGACAAGGCAATAATAGCTCTTGTACATACCCGCAATGTGTTGCTCGGCGGTATGGCTCCAGTGCAGCTTGTATGATTTTATTTCCCTCTCTGAGGTTCAGCATTAATTCACTGTTATCACTGTCACACTGACACATTTCAATTACCGTGACAATTACAATGATAGAAGCAGAGACAGGTGGCAAGAAATATGGTATCATTCAGCTCACACCACCTTAATGTCAGGTGTTAGAAAAGGCCAACGTATGTGTTGATGAGTTTGTTCACAAGTTTCCAAATTAATTTAACTGATCAAAACTGGTCCTGTGTTTAATTTACCACTGAGTTAACTTCAAAAAACTCCACCGTTCACCTGTAGTGAGTGCACTCGGGTAGTAAAGTTACTCCGGACCAGATGTGTCCTTGAGTTTTTCCTTATCTGTGTTCAGTTGAGTATTCAGTTATCAGTTGACTGTTTACCTCAGCTGTCAGTGTTGGGTGAGAATCCTGTAAAAATTTGTAGAAGTCCGTGAAGCTTACATCTGTCCAATGAAACTGATACGGACATGAGTTGTTGTCATGAAGTTTTCTGTCTGTTTTTGTCACTGTTAGCTGCTGTTAGCCTGCGTTAGTGAAACTGTATTTAAAGTGAATGCAACACTTGGTAAATAAACTGTTATATGACGTCTAATCAAGCTGTTCATTTGGGGGAAAGTGTGACTTTTAGAATACTCAAGCCTAGTGCTAGCTAGCATAATGTTAGCTCATAACTAGCTAATGTTGCTGTTTAGCCAGCTTGTCAGCTTTCCAAGAAGGGAGGGTTGCATGTCTAATCTGAAAAGGAGAACCTTTTTCCCACCCTGTAGGTTGTGAGTAGCTCTCAAAATCCACTTTTTGGGACTGTCATTAATCAATTGTAGATCCATGGCGGCGTTGCCTAGCCATAGCATCGATTGTTTTGTTGCATCTAAAAAAAGATACACATGGACATTTTAATGAGGTTAAAACGTGATTTTAATTGAAGGGGAACTTTAATGTAATGGCTCAGTAATGACTGGAGCCAACAGCTTCCAACCCGCTGTCTCAGCATTACAATTCAACTAGATGGTACGTTTTCCAATAACCATCACCGTACGCTAGCGTCCATACTCACACTCACAAACACTCACATACAATCAAATGAGGCCTGCAATGATAGCCAAATTTCTCATCATCACTGCGAAGAGTGAAGCTTCTGCTATACCCAGACATTAACCCACACGCATCCGCAATTTTCTCAGGCTGACACTTCAATTAGGCTAATCCTGCCTGCATACAAAATGCTGCACTTCTTCTCTCTGAACCAGCAATGCTGGATACATGCCATATTCCTGTGCTTTCTCTCCTGCTCTGCATCACAAGTAGAGGAGCTTTATTCAGTGATGGAGGAGAGAATCCGGAATGATCGGTTCCACTTCCAGGCAGAAGCACGGAGAGGGAAGATGCAGGGAAGCAGAGATAGAGAAACAGAGCGGAGGAAGGATGAAGGGAAAGTGGTAGGCGGGTGAGGGAGGCCAGAAAGACTAAGTATCATTGCTACATGTTTCCTGCATCCATATATTCCACTGGAAAATGGAAGATATGGCGTAAGGAACAACTCAAGGGTGTGTCCATAGAGGCATCTACTGTCCTCAGTTGCTGTTAAGCACTTAAAAGAACTGCAAGAATAACACAGCCTTAATTACAAAGCCAGAAAAACCTGAAAATATGATCAACAATCCTCCCAGACAATGATAATCTCACTGCAATGCATTATTATTTGTGCTTGTGTGATTAAGCTGTGGTTATACTTGATTGCACCTGAAATTTGTTGATTTTTTTGAGAGACACAACACATGTTAATCTTGAGGCATTATTGATTACTGTGTGCAAAAAATGTCCAACTATGCTTGATATGGAACTGAAAAACTCAGTGTAACAGGGAAAAAAAAAGTTTTCCCAGGAAAAAAAAGTAGATTGCTCAGGTTCACTTCTGTAATTGCCTGCTCCGATGCCTGATTTTCAAAATTAACTCACAGTCATCTTAAAGTTGGGAGTGTGGGTTTTTTACCATTTACCTGGATGACTGCTGATTGCAAGGCACTGCAACCTTGGATTTTGTGTGCATGTGTGTGTGCCAGAGAGAGACTGACTTGAGTGAAACATATCATGCAGCATTATAACATGAATGGCAGTGGGTACGGCCGTGACGTTATGAAGGCTAACGAGAAATGGCCCGAGAAGATGTCACAGAAGGAATCAGGAGCAGTTTGAGGAAGTTCCACAAATATGTCCATCCGAGTTAGATCGACTGCTGTCATGTGTAGGCTTGGTCAAGACAGTGGGGGAAAATGAGAGACATATTTTGGGAGGGAATAAATTGACTTGTGAACACAGCTGCTGTGCCATTATTTTTAAAGTTTAAATAAGGTGAATTCAAGTTGAGGTCTGCAAAAGGATGTGTATTCCATCATTTTATTTTCTTTCTTTTTTTTTTATTGTTATTCTCAATATACAGAAGTCATTAACACCATCCTCACCCACCAGGATTGAGATGATTTCTTGTGGCATGCAGTAATCAATATGACAAAATAATCACCACCTTACAGAGCAACTCAAATGGTCAAAACACATGGAGGCTGAATGCTTTTGTTCTGTTTCACCTGTGACTCTATAATGTCAAGTTTTCGAATCCATCTCCACGATATGAACACTTCACCCCACATCCCTCTTCTTTTAGGCCTTCCACCACTCCCTTCCTGGCATCGCTCCTCCCTGAGGTGCTACTCTAGGACATCTAGACTACCAGTGGAAATACAGTAGTTAATCTCTGCTAGTTAAATACTCTTGTATGGCCTCGAGCAGTAGCAGTCAACCGTCCACTCTTTTGTGTTTTACATTTTCTCTGGGGAATTTGCTCAGCCTGTTCTAAAGTGTTATATATGGAAACAAAGCAAACATTTTTCAGTCCTGTTTACGGTATCTGTACTATTCTTCTGCCTGCTTGATTATGCACAAAGGTGACCCCAGTGGAAGGAGCCACATGTATTTGATTTGACATAGAGCCTGACTGATATATTGGCGAATATTAGCTAGTTGCCAATCTGTCAGCATTGGGATTAGTAGGTGAAAATTTAAAAAGTAACACTGCACAACAAGAAGGTCCTGAGTTTGGCTCCATCATCTGGTCGGGGCATTTCTGGAGTTTGCATCTTCTGACAATATTTACATGGGTCCTCCCCGGGTACTCTGTCTTCCTCCCTTCTAAATTGCCCATAGATGTGGGTGTGAGTGCGTATGATTGTGTCCAGGGTATACCTGCCTCTCGCCCTATGGTAGCTGGGCTTAAGGACCCCACGACCCTGTTAAGGATAAGTGGAAGAGAATGGATGGATGAATAGAAAAAGAGGAAGTGGGAGAAGCACCCTTTAACCATGTTATGTGTGTTGATGTTGCATGATTCACCCAACAGAGGGGGTTTCCCAAGATGTGTATTACTAACAAAATGCGAACGAGTGATGCAATAGTTGTTGTGACAGTAAAAACAGGGTTGTTTCAACCTTCATTGTCATATTTTTAAATCACAAATTTTGGCATTAAAAGTCCTTCATGTTGAAGATTTGTACACCTGACACAACCCTCCCAGGGATACATGCCTGCTCTCAGGGATCTTTTGCAGTGACGTCACCCACTACACTACACTTACACTTCCAACTGTGCTAAACTGATTAAAAGTCATTTCAGCTACAAGTCGGTTTATTTTTGTTGCAGTTTTGCGACATTAATGACATTAATTATCAGTGAAATAGTTTCATTGTTTTCTGCACGATCCTGTTCTCCTTGTGTCACATTTTTAACAAACTAGACCCAAATTTTCATGACTTGTGAAACTAATTTCTGCAGTATTTTCTGCGCTCATTAGCAACCACCTATTGAGTCACCACTTTTGATCACCACGCACAGTAGGCTCACAGATGAAGGTGCTTCTGAAAGTTTTTTTCTTTTTGAAATGACAACAATCTCCATGCTTTAGCAACTTCAAGGGGAATCCAACCTTACTAAAGTAAAAACTGGAATGTGCCGTGCACTGTGATGAAGGCCAGCAACTCTTAGCCTTGCCCTGCAGTACTCGATATGCAGTGCAAAAAAGAAAGTATGATAACAGCTGAACTAGATTAAAGGTTGACTCAGTAATCCTATTGAAACCACATTTTTAATCGGTGCTTTTTGTTCACTATTCAGTGTGCTCAAAATCTATGATAAACTGACTGAAAATACATTGAAAATACTTTTGAAAGTGAAAAACATTAGCAGCATTTGGACTCTGAAGTGCAGCATGTAGCTGAAGTTGCACAACCTTGACTTTTCTAGCAAGTGCCTTTTCCGTTGGCTCCAGTGTTTGGCAATATCGCTGACTGACTCTGTAAACCTTTATAGGACAGCATGACAGTTTCATATTATCCCTGATATAGCTTTGTGTAATGTCAAAAGCAAAGCTATTGTGAAAAAGACATTGGGAAGAAGATGGACAACGTGAAAGCCTTGTTGTGTACGAGGAGCCCCCTAAAAGCACTTATAAATGGGGAAAAAAAATAGTTCCCTCAAGCGGAACTGTCTTCACTATCAGCGGAAATTATATACTCCCTGACAGTGAAATGACTACCAGCTGGTGAAGGGAAAAAATGAGGGGGAAACGTCTAATTTTATGACTGCTTTTAATGACATCCCATTCCCCCACCTCCAACCCCTCACCCCACTGTGGATTGCTCAAGACCACACTAAGCTGTAATAATGCATTCAAGTTTGAACTTCTTCCACGTTTCTCTATTATATGCAGTAAGCTGAATTTTCCTATTACAGTGAGTTAGTCACAGCCACTTTCAGTTAGCGGAGCTGCCATATGCACAGCGGAAGGGTTTTATCATCAGAAATGTATTATGTAAGATTGACTCTAGGGTGCAAAGGGGGAGGGGGGCAAAAAAAGAAACCCCTGTTATCAGCTCCCGCGTCTGAAACGGAAGGATCCTGTGGAGGGTGGTGGTCAAAGGTTTCGAACCATTCAAATGGGCCAAGAGTGCTGATGCGTCCTGTTTACCTTGTGGTAATGGATTTGTTTGCAGCCCAAACCAACCCTTCCACCCCCCCGTCTCGAAGGAATATTGAGGGCTTAGCTCCATTCACTTTCTGCTGCCCTGGCCATTTATTTTGATTAGGGAATGAAGTCCTCCACCCGGCCCTACCCCGAATAATTGACACTGTGTCCTCCTAGGTCAAGAAAAATATACCCTTAGTACTTATCCCCTTGGTGAAGTGGCAGTGTATGAAAAGATTGTGGCTGAGCACTGAACTGAAAGTGTATTATTGCTTTAGGTTGCAACAAAAAAAAGGAAAAAAAAAAACTGTCGGGGAGCTCGTAAATTATATTTCCGGCTCTTTTTGTCCCCCACGCTTGACAGGATAATTGATGTGAGCTGTGAACTTCAAATTGGCTTCAACTAGCCTATATATTATATATTTTTCTTTTGTTGTCAGGAAGATCTAAAGTCACTCAGATGTTGACGGTTTAAATAAAGGACATTGGAGAAAATAGATGAAATATGTTAAAATATTTCTTATACTGGGCCTTGGTGCAGCTCCTCGGGTCATTTTTTCTGAAGCGAGATGCTTTAGCACTCTTTCCTCTTCCTTTCAGCAAGCTTTCTTCTGATTGGCTGCCCCTCAAAAACACAAACAGTAGGTGGGAGGAGCTTCTGAGGTGACCACATTGGGGATATCCTCTCACATTCATACCACACCAGAGCCGAGAGAAGAAAAAAGCTAACTTTTGTGTGCATAGTGATTACGTGTACCTATCCTGACCTCGTTATTTGAAACCGTTACTGTAAGAGAAGAATGCGTAATATGCTCCTTTTATATTTTCTTCAGCTTATGTACAAGCTGCTAACAGCAAGTCTAGAATTAACTCGCTGATTAAAAATCGGAGTTTTTGCCTAATCCCTTTCCCTTCCTTCCTTCTACATTGAGACATTAGTTCCTAAAACAGCACTGATGCATGTCCACTCCCTCATGAAGCCAACTAGGAATCAGCAGTGCAGGCAGAGAGAAAAGGGGAAGCAGATGGCTGGCCTACAGAGGTTCTGATCGCAGGGATATTGGCAAGATGCTGAGCTGGAGAAATTAACCTTCGGAGGTTTATACACTGCGGCAACTGTTGGCTCAGGCTGGATTGCTCCCTGGCCCTCATCTCACTACCGCCCCTGTTTTTCCAGTCAACCTTTTCACGGAAGTTGTCTCTTCCTTATCGGTCTCGATTTTAATCATTTAACTCCCTGTTTTCTCTGTTTGCTTGGTTTTTTCTCACTTCGTCACTCAGTTGAAGAAACCCAATCTGATAATATCTTTTCACTGAGATAGCTAGCAATAATTTACACTTCAAAAACAAACAAAAATTTGCAATCGCGCCGATAGCTGCAGCCTTTTATTTGTCTCCCTTTCCTTTCGTTCCTGCCGCAGTCGTAACTAAAGGTCAAACCTTCCGTCTGCCTCTGAAGTAGCTCTAATATGATGTGCGCATGAAGTCAAAGCCTTGGCAGCGGCGTCAACTCTTTTCTGGATTCGTTTCTTGTTGATCTGGGAGCTGGCTTGATTGAGGATCCCCATATGGATCGTCGTCATCAGTCTGCTGCGGGGCATGCTGCCTGTCTAGCTGCTGCAAAACAACAGTCTCCACCATTCTGCCGGCAAAAGGCCCCATAGCTGTGTTTCATTTGCAGCACACAGTTGGTCTACATTGTACCTTTAGTTCATTCTGTTTGCTCAGCTGTGTAGCTTCCAAGTTTAATATTGGTTTAACATTAGCTTTGCTGGAAGCCAGCAGCAACAGTGAAGTAGTATAGCTCTGGCCTTAACAAGTGTATAAAATCTCTGTTACGGTTTGGTAATCGACGTTGTACTAACAGTAACGATATGTAAAGTATAAAGTGACTTTAGTTTAATAGGGTAATCAGTGAGTACTTGGAAATCATTCCAAGTTACAGGCAGCAGTGCTCCATTTAAATTCACTGTGATCTTTCTGTTTGGCTATTTTTAACATGTCAAAGAAACTACTTTAAAGTGCTGTAGAAAGGGCTTAAAAGATGAAACGAAGACCTATCAGTTATTAATAAAACACCCAAAGATGTTGAATCAAAGAATGTGAAAAATTTGTTGGAAGTGCAAATGTGTTCATTGCCAAATCTCATCAATGAATGAGATAAGAAACTGAAACAATCCAGACACACATAAAGGAAGAGGTGGAAGAAAAACATCCAGCGTTTTTATATTTGACTATTTGAGTCCCCTTCAGATTCAGGAAATAAGTTCTGTGCATCATTACTAATATTAAAATGGAAAAATATTAATTGAACAGTGTTTCACCTTCAGGGCAAACATTTGGGAATGTTTTGCACTTGATAACTAGCATTGCGAGACAAAAGTCAAATATTTTGTAAATGAAAAATTTTCCCTAAGTAAATAGCCAAATCATGACTGGCTCTATATCACAGTTATTTCTGAACTCCGTCTTTTTTCTTAACCATTTATCCAACCACGGCCGCAGGCAGGCTGGCAGCTATCCCAGCTGACAGTAGGCGAGAGGAGGGGTTCACCCCAGACAGGTTATTTCGAAGCCAATGTAATTGTTCTTCGAAAGATTTCTTAAAATCTTGCTCTGCCACATATATCATTTTTTGTTGCTTCGTCAGTAATCAGGTTCTCTTATTTCTACTCTACACTGTATTCTATTTCATATTGCCATTGAGTGGACATGAATGTTTTCACAGAGCATCAAAAACAATAGCTCGTAATTGTGCTCCATCCATCCATCCATCCATCCATCCATCCATCCATCCATTTTCTTCCCTTATCTGGCTCCAGGTAACAGGAAGTCTAAGCAGAGAGACTCAGACATTCCTGTCCCCAGCCACCTTAATAATAATAATAATAATAATAATAATAATAACACCAGAACAGACCTCTACCTCCCAAACCACCTCTTCCACCTCTTCCGGGGGCCACCAAGATCTTCCCAATTCGGCCAAGGAATACAAATCTCTTTAGCATGTGCTGTGTTTACTCACCTAAGATGCACGCAGGAGGTGTCCTGGTCAAATGAATGAGCCTCAACCTTTCTTTACCTTTAAATACGAAGGAGTAGAGGCTCTACTCCAAGCCTCTCCTCCTTATCTCTAAGGGAGAGCACGACCACCCTTTGGAAGAAGCTAGTTTCTATCACAGGGATTTGCAGTCTTATTATTTTAGTCACTACCCAGAGCTAGTCCATGACTTGGAATAAGAACTCCACCCTCTCTTCTGACTGACGACCATGGTTTCAGACTTGCAGCCGAGGGTTCCTAAAGAGTCCAAAAGAGCTGCATTGTCTCTGGAGAACAAACACGTGATCCTGAGGTCAATAAAGTGGTGAAAACGTCCCAACTGGCTGTATCTTGAAATTCTGTCCATAAAAAGTATGAACACAATCAGGGCAGCCCTGATGGATACAAACTCTTAAACTCTCAAACCTCACCTGACCTCAAAGCAAGGTCTCACTACAGTTGTACAGGAACTGAATGGCCTATAGCATTGGACCCATCAACTTGTACTCCCCAATCACTCCTCACATGATGTCCAGAGGAACCTGGTCGAATGCCTTCCAAAAAACACACATAGATTGGTTGGGCAAACTCCTGTGTAGTTTTGCACAACCATGAGACAGACTCTTCTCTCCAGCACCCTGACATAGACCTTCCCAGTGAGGATGAGGAATTGGAGTATACCTCCAATTCTTCCTTCTTAAAAGCCCTCAGCAAAGAGAGTAGACGCCTGTACCATGAACTTTAGTTTACCCTTGGGGTGTTCAAGGTTACAAATGTAGCTCACTTCTTTTTGGGGGTACGCCACCATAGTTAGTCATGATGAAGACCAAACAGAGTAAGTTTTGTTTGAGCTGAAAGCAGCATGTGCTAAACTACTGCCCACTGATCAGTCAATCCTCTGGAAAATATAGTCACCGTTCATCTAAAGTCTTTGTCGTTTCTTTACAAACATCAATAAGAAATTCAGGTTATTAAGAGCAGCAAGATTAACACTTACGACTTAAGACTGCAGCAGAAAGAATCAGGCAATCTTTTCAACAGGAATACTTTTATTTTAAAAAACATGTTAATAGAACTGAATAAATAAGTCAGTAAATATGATCAGATTTTGCAGTCTGCAATATTTTTGGCAAGTTTTCCCTCCTGGCTTTAAATAGACTTCATTAATGTAACATTTTTACAGTCATAGTTACCACTGCACACAACATGCCCACACATTCATACGATGTTAATATGCATACTGTGAAGCACTGTCTTGTTTTGTTTTATTCAATCACGCTCACTAACACAGCACTACTCTGGCTGCTGCAAAGCCTTCTCTCAGTTGCTCCCTTTAAAGGTTACCACGTGGGTCTTGCGCCTCCATCTCATCCTATCCTTAGCATCCTCCTCTGTCACACAAACCCTTTGCATGTCCTCCTTCACCACATCCATCAATCTTTTCTCTGGTCTTCCGCTTGTTCCACATACATCCTTTGTCCAATATAGTCACATTCCCTCCTCTGGCCCAGGGTAAGGCGGGGTAAAGAGGGTTGCAAATTTGCATCAAACCAGAACACCAAGATTTAAAAGCCAGTGGTTTTTGGCAAAGGGTTGAAGAAGCTAAAGTGTCTTTTTGCACCTCGTTTGCACCTGCGGAACCTATATTTGAGAACTTAGCAATCCACAGCAATGTTCATATGAAAATAGATGCAGAACGTAGCTGCCAAAGTGCACATTACTGAAAACCACAGGAAGATGAGTCACAAAATGCACGAGTTGATGAAGTGGTAACAGGTGATTGTTTATCAGCACAGGGACAGAGCTCCGAGAACAGTCAGCGTCTGAGTTCTTGATCGAACTGAAGTGACAATATAATTGAATTCTTTTAACACTCAATTATGTAGTGTTGCTGCAGTAGAATTAGGCACAGACGGCCTTTTCTTCTTTCAGAATTGAGAGAATTAAAAGAAATGTCTTTCTTAAATCCCACTCAGTACTGCTGACAACAAAGCCACGCAGCATTTGGACATGTTTCATCAAATTTAGGATGTTGAAAATAAAGCACCAGGGGACTGAGGCAAGCTGTCGTCGTTGAATGTGTGTGTGTGTGTGTGTGTGTTGGAGTGGGGTGGTGGGTGGGTGTAAATGAGAAATGACTTGTGCAAAGTGTTGTGACTGGCTGGTTGGTTTCATAATTCTCCAAAAACTGCTGAGAGACGGAGACGGAACATCTGCTCGACACATCTGAAGTGCAGTCTCCGGTGAAAAATAAAATCTGATGACAGTAGAAGTTCCTTATTTTGTTGTACTCTTGACTAGTGTGAAGCAGACATCTGCACTGGCACGATTGCCCAAGAAGTTTGGGGATTCGTTTTAGCCAATTTCCACGAAACTGTCAGAAACAAGGTGAAGCGATAATCGCTCTCGCTGTGCAGTAATCTGCGATCGTTTCCCCCGCATGTCATGTGAACTTTTGCGTGCATGGTAATATAATACTCAAGCATTCAGAGCGTTCGGTTTGTTCGAGCTTTCATAACGTTGTCTCTAGTCTTGGCAGTGTTTTTCCTCCATAGGGAGTAATGTTCTAAGCATATGTGGGGGTAGCAAGGCTGAAATTAATGTAAATTTATGTGATTCCAATGCTTCATAACGCAGCAGAAAACATCCGAGCGCAGTAAACAACATCCTGTACATTATTCGTCTTGAGTGTTCAGGTGCGATTTGTAAAAACAAAGAGCAGAAGGCAACGTGTCACTCCTGTGGAAATCACTGCCGCACATCCGCTCTGCATTTCTTGTAGTATATCATTGTTTTTGACACATAATATACGGCGCGATTTTCTCTTTAAGACAGGTGCTTGTTATCGGTTGCATTCCAACTCTGCTGTGATCTGACACGTGGACGAAGGCTTTGTTAAGCTTGTTATCAGAAAACACGTTCAGTAGTAAACTCGGGAGTAATGTTTCTCCAGCTCACCGCCAAAGCTGACGGCATCTGTCATTTGCTATCATGTGGAATGATGTTTTCTAATTGAGCGCATGGAGAGCTTCCTGAGTAACTTCTCCCAGCAAGCAGTTATTGACTGTGCTCCCCAGCTGTCAAGTAGTTTAATACTGTTTTAAATGCTCTTTTTAGTTCCCGCACTTGCTTTTGCTTCAGGTTATTGACATTTTATTGTACTTGTGACATTCTAATTGATGGAGGAACATCCGCTAATGTTATTGTGACTAATAAGTAGTCTAATTATAAATAGATTTTGTGTAGTAAGACTTTAATTAATTCGCAGTGACTCAGTGAAGTTACTGCAGGTAAGTATTCTGTCTGTAATAGAACATTTGTGTCCAATTGTTACCAGTAAAACCATATTATGTGCACTTAAATGAATAGCTACTTTTTTGGTTGCTACTTTTATGCGTTTGCGTTTATTTTGGTCATTTAGGCTTCAGCCTTCTGTTAGTATCTACACAGGATGCGTTTAGGCTCAGTGCATTAGCAGGTCGCCTGTAATTGTGGCTCTTTCTAGAGCTCCATACATAATCCACAAAGTCATACATTTACATTTTAAGCCTGGAAACATGCTAAGCTTGGGACCCCTCCGCATCTAAAGTGAATAAATATTTGGGACTCTTATGTGTATTTAATGCATTTCTGCAATTTTACTGACTTTCAATATGCCTTCGCTTTACCATGTTGGGAAATGTCATCCAGGATAGAACAATGTCCAGCACGCACGTTCAACCCGACTGATGATTAAAACTGTCCTATTAGGTTTGATGCAGAGTAGCAGATATCCAATATATACTTTAGCATCATATAATATATTGTCAAAAACATGGATTCTCAAATTTTATTCGTGATATATGGATATCTCGTGTTATTAAAGAGTTCCAGCATTTAAAATTTATATAGCACCAATTCATAACAACAAAGAAACCCCAACAATCACACAACTCCCTATGATTTGGCGATTGTGGGAAGGAAAAACTCCTTTTCAACAGGAAGAAACTTGCAGCAACCAAGATTGTTGCACAGGAGGAAACATGTCACCAAACAACTGGTAGGTCTAAATTGGTTCGACTGCATTCATTCTCCGACAGATTGGTGAAGGTTTGCAACTAATTGCTCTGTACTTACAAGCTTATTGCACACAGTAAGCGTAATTTTGATTGTACCTTGTTTTCCCCAGTGTGACTGCAGCATTAGGTAGCCAGGGTCTCATACATCACCAATCTAAAATAGCAATCTTGTCTCTCCTCTGCTCACCGTTTCACCACGTGTGCCACCTTTGCTCCCACTCCTCTCCGTGTGTCACAGTGAAACAAACACACACAGAGCAGAGATGCTTCGTTTAGCTTTTGTACACAAGCCACTGTGGAGCTTTTGATGTATCCCATGACTTGCTTGATCTATCAGAACAGCACTCTGTATGTACTATGGGACTTGCAGATTTTCAGAATAGCGAAACATACACCTGGATAGTGTGGACCAGTGTGGATCTCCCTCTATGCAAGCAAGGAGCAGAAGGATGAAGCAAGGATTAATTTGTATTTTCATGGATATATGGACGCTAAATGAGCCAAAGGTAAAAACCATTTAAACATTTAAAGGGATTATAACCTAATAAGAAAAAACCCTAGTAAATATGTAAATTTGATGAAGAGGAAAGTGTTTTTTAGACATTTAATCAATGCCATAATAGACTTTAAGTTCACAGACACTTAAACAATAGATTAAATGCATAAACTTGGAGCAAAAACCTCAACGTAGCAACAGGGAGCTGCATTTTTATTTAAATGACCGAATTGAGGTTTTAATTCTGAGTAATAGTACCATTCCACCATGTTACTAGGGTGAACAAAGTCTGCGTTAAAAAACAAAGCAGCTTCGAAAACATCGCACTTCATTCGTCAAAGGTTCCCCCGATGATTCATTGTGGCTGACATCAGTGACAGAAAAACCAGAGCGATGGAAATCTATTCAAATGTGGTGAGGCTCAATTTCCCCTTTCATGAGAGAACTGTGGATAATATGTTGGACCCAGACCAGTAGGGGGTAAAATAGCTTCATCAGTCTTTTCAAGTCAAAGTGAGGTGGAGGGAAACAAGTGAAACGCCGATGCATAACACTGACATTTTTTAATAGAATTCATTTATAACAAATGGAACTCGTGTCAGCAAAGAACTGGTTTTCGTACAGACTTCTTCCGCCACCAATGTAACCTAAGTAAGAAAATAAAAAGCACTCCTTTCATTCAGAGAAAGAAACATTTTACGCTAACAACTAATCAGAGGTAATTGTATGATCTTTTTAACAAGCCATTTTTTTCTTCTTTTTTTTTACAATTTCATTATTTAATTTTCAGTCTATGCATCCAGACGAGAGATAGATAGAGAGAGCAGAGAACACAACGTTTATTTCTGTTAATGACACTCCAAGCTTGAATGGCAAAGCCACGAGAACAGATGGTCGGGGGGGACAGATTGTTCTGAAGTCATCTGCTGGAGTAACCATGGCATCAGAATGGATGCTCTTTTTGCCACAAACTTTTTTTTTTGTCTTTTTCAAGAGTTGATACCATTTTGTGTTATTTACATACACACAAAGTGAACGTTTAAGGAGATTTTTTTTTCTTTTTATAGATGGGTTCAAGTAATATATTATTGGGTTTAGAATCAATAGGGCAGTGCATAGTACAAAGATAGAGAAAGTGCAAGTCTTCCTACCAGGCCAGCTTTGGCCGTTCTGCAACGTTTAACCATGCATATGAAAAACAAAAGAAAACAAATCGATAAAAAAAAAAGGGGGGGAAAAACACAACGTGTTCTGAGATTAACATAATGTAACATTAGCCACCATGAGGTTAAATAATAGCACTTTTATATCTCAAAACTATGACAAAAGTAATCAGTTAAGCAGACACAAATATAACACATAGCTGCTTCAGTTAACAAGGGAAAGAAAGCACCTGGAATGCACATCCACAAAGCCATCAGAGAGGGTACTGAGAAGTTATAGATGCTGCTCCACATGAAGACTGAAACATAACCCAGCTAAACCCCCTGTCTCGAACTGCTATGCCAGAAAAAAGAAAAGAAAAAGGGGGCTTGAAACACCGTTTAGGATTGTCAGGATAACATAAATGATGTTTTGTTTGCAGTTTGTATTTCTCTACATATAAAGTAAAAACCTAAGGCATGAAGAAGAAACGCTTCGGTGACGACCTGTGCACTTGGCTTTTATTTGGCCTGATGGTTTTTTATTTAAAATCTAAACAATGTTGGGAAATGTGACTGTAAATGGTAAAGAATCGGTTAACCTTAGGTTGGGCCTTAAGACATGATGGATATTATCCTGTTTAGTTCTGACACCAGTCTCATCCCTGTTTAAAACCTGTCTGGTAATTGTTCGCAATGTTGCCCGTTTTCTATAAAGGCCAGTAGGCCAGTATACATGTTTTCCTCTAATTCGCTAATTCGCTTCACAGCCACAATAAGGCCACTGAAAATGACACGTATGACCTTTGAAACGTTCTTATTTGCATATATATAATCTCATCATGTGACAAATGAATACTAAAGGTAAATAAACTGTACATTTACACTAAATGCCTCGATTACTCAAAGGATACATTGACATGTTAAATGAAACATTATAAAAACAGGCATAAATATAAGGCACTCTAAATGCAAAATGAAAGAAATGTCCTTACCACCGAACGCTTCGAAGAACCACAACAAAGTGACGTCTTTGTACCTTGCCCTATTGCGTGGAACGTGAGTGCGGCTGCGCGACCCCTCTGTCTCTGAATACAAAGTGTACGAGAGCTCGGAAAAAAACACCGGGGCGTTCCCACTCCCACGCCTCGCTCGCGGGGGGAAACGACAATGTCAATGAGTGAACAACATATCCACGTAAAACCCCTATCTAAACACACACATATTTATTGCACAAGAAAAGATGCACTGAATCAGAATACAGTTTTGTCCTACTGATGTGCATTCCAGTGAAAAATCTCTTCATTTCCCCCACAGCACACAAACTCTCAATTTAAAAGATTTCATAGATGATCCATATTTCATTTACATTTTCACTCATAAATTATGTACTTTATCAATATATTTAGAATGTTATTTACTTTAATATATATATCTATAATATATATTTATATATCTCACATATTTGACAATCTATACCATATATTTATATAGTCGTGTATGTCATCGAATTCATCAGGTTCTCTCTTATCATTGGAACATGGAAGAACTAAGATAATCGGTAGCAGCAACTTCATACTTTGCTCATCCCTGTTGATTCCACAAAGCCCCAGTTTATCTCATGGGAGTAATTAAGTTACCATGTAGGTGATCATGGACAGAAAAAACAAAACCAACAGAGGAAAAGAATCAATTGTTTTAGAAAAAAAACAACAGAAAAATCAAGACCAAAAAATAACTCTTTAACAAAGTTACATTTTGGTTGTGTGAATTCTGTTCTGTGCACTAAGTGCAACAAAATGCGCGGGGGTAAAAAGAAAAAGCAAAGAGACCCTCTGCAAAACAGCACATACTGTACGTTAGAACAGTTCTACAGCTTTGAGAAAAAAATAATGAACCTTTACGTAAATACATTTTATCACTTTTTCCCCAAGCGATAAATTTGTGTAAAAAAAGGAAATTCACACAGTTCAAAAAAAGCACATCAGCTGTATAATAAAGTACTAAAAAACTAAATCAATAATTTGTATTTATTTCATAGATCATTTACCCTCTTCCCCAAAATTTAGATGATGAACATTGTGACAGAAAACGGGGCTATTTATTCATTGTTACTTTAAGTCTGTCCTGCTCTTGTGGACCAAGCATTGTCTTCTTTTGTGATGGGTTGTCTGTGTGTACTTGATTGTGAAACAGATTTTTTTCTTCTTTACAATGTGCATTCAGTTTTTTTTCCCTCCCCCGCAATACTGTGTTCTTCCGATGCCTCTCGTAATGGTTCATAATCACTGATGCATTTCTGACGATGTCATTATTGTTCATTTACTTTTTTGTTGTGTTGGTTTCGTTCAGTTTTATGAGCCCCAAAATGAATCCTTGAAGCAAGAGAAAAGGTAATTCCGTGTAATGCTTCAACAGTCAGGATTCCCTCACTCTGAGTCAAGGCGAGGTTTTTATCGGGGTTGGGGAAATACTTGGTCCTCCTGGGAATCATTTTTTTTTTTCTTTTTGTTTTTTGACAAGTCATGTCGCACATCCAACATGTAATGAGTTGTTAGCAAGGAGTTAAGGAGTACTTTCTCAAGCAGGACTTTATGGCTCAGAAGAGAGGCTCACTGGGTTTTCTTTTTCCAAAGGGCCCTCTGCTTTTATCTTCCAATACTGGGTCTTTTACGTTGCATAGTGATCAAAGCTTCCCAAGTACTCCAAGCCAGCTCTGTAGCAGAACTGGTATTGATCCTGGAAACAAAGAAGAAAAGATGGTTACATAGAATCATGTTCGCTACATTTTCCATTCCAGCCAACCAAGAAATTGTCTGTACTGTAGATACAATTCATTTTTTCCCAAAAATAAACACAAACTACATTCTCAAAGCTTGAAATTTGAAATGGAGAAGTGGAGAACTGGCAAAACTACTTTAATTCCACTACTAAATTAATCATAGTCGCTTTAGTTCATCTGTTTGGCTAAAGAGGCTGCTTGGAATCTATCCAGACCTTTCAGGCAATTGGAGCTAACTATCAAATTAGTAACATAGTAGCTAGTTACAGTCAAACACCTATAGTACAGTATGTAGGTTGGGCTTTTCCTAGAGTGTGAAAGTACACCAATAACAAAGGATGGGGTTGGAGACAGCTCACCTCTGTCTGCACCATAGCTGGTCTTTGCGTCCGTAACATTTTCACTGTCTGAAAGATGTCTACTACTCCCTCATATCTCATTCGTTCCAAGACGATGCTGAGGGTGATGAAAACTCCGGTTCTACCGACGCCCGCGCTGTGGAAAAGAGATCAAGATGGCAAAGAGGTCAATGCTCCTGGCCAGAACCTTAATGAACCTACAAGTAGTGTTTTTTTTTTCTCCCTGAATGGAAATTGCTAATTTCATCATAATTTATCCCCTAATGTGAATATGTTCTTGCATGTTTTTCTTTTTTTTTTTACATTTTATTTGCCTTCTGAAAAGACAAAGATGGTTTGGTGCATTATCCTGGTCACTTACCTACAGTGGACCGAGATAGGGCCATCTTGGCCGAACTGCTCTTTTGTTTTATGTACTTGGCCGATGAAATCAATGAACCCCTCTCCTGATTTTGGCACTCCTTGTTCAGGCCAGTCTGTGAACTGAAACTGCCTTACTGTCCGTGACTGGCCATCCTGCGAGAGAAATAATGTAGAAAAATGGTCATGACAATGAGAATTGAAGCTAGGAATGTAGCTGAAGGTATTTTGCAGGTAGCCCAGTTCATTCCATGATCGTTACAGTGCAATCGTGAAATCTTGAAGAAAGGCGGTTGCGCAGATGCCAAGAGTAAAGCATCAGAGAAAACGTTTTGTTATTAAACAAGACTGTAATTTTACCTGAATGTATTTAACATGAACACTAAAGATGCTAATTCCTTTGATGTGCTACCCTTGACAGGGTGCTTGGAGAATCGACTTTGAGGATGTGCATTACTTAAGTGATGTTGTATCCCCTTGATAAGGAAAGCAATCCCATTGACGAGACAGTGTAACATACTCTGCAAAGAAGGGAGTCTGTGCCATTTATCTGTGTAAGCCTTTGATGGAATTAAAAACTCTGGCAGCTCAGTGCTGCCGGCACCACATTTGTTTTTTTTTAAACACATTGACATGTGTCATAATTTCCATATATTTATATTTCTTCACATGTTACACTTAAGGCCATAATGGTGTTGTAAACAAATATTTGATACAATGCCAAAATTGGAGCAAATTACTGCTGCTGCAGAAAAAAAATCGAGTTAATTACAGTTCATCATCCAGCGTGTTCAACCCCATTAGTCAAATCTCCTTTCTTGGTAAATAAAATCATGTGATTAACAAATGGCATTATGGGATTTGAGACATTAAAATAACCTATTGTGTGCTCGAACGCTCACTTGGTTCTTTCTAAATTGTCTACACCTGCACCTCTCTGTAATCCACTCAGTGTCCTCCATGACCCTTGGGTAGGTCACAACCCAGACGTGGAGAAACAATAGCACTAGTCTAAACTGTAAACAGCACTGATCTGAAGCAATACATTCCCACAACCTTTGATCTTTAAACCATGTTTTATGAAACAGTGTCTGCTTACCCTGGCATCAGTCACTTTGAACTCTCTCAGGATATACTGGGGCATGTTATACTCGGCCATGGGGTCCACCACAAAGTACTGGTATCTGGCCGACCTTTCTGCTGGCCAGTACTGGTGGCACTTTTCCTGTGGGAAGTGAAAAATAGAATACCACAGTGAGCCACAACATTCTCTTCACAGACTAGCTTCATTGTGTTCGTTCCCAGAAATGTCTGTCTTTCAATTCACACTGTATCTGCTCTTTCAAAGCTTTTCTTCCCAGTTCCTGAATCTAAGTATAGCTGTTTTCACACATGCACTGCAGCCCTGAACTTTTTCTAGACTTCTTTAACCCGGCGGAGCTGCACGTGAGGACAAGATGCAGTCGGACCAGAAAATAACCTGTCTTTAACCTGCCGTCTCCCTAGCACCAAGTCTATATAATGTCTGTTTGTGTCAATATGAGAATGGCACAAGTAACAGCTGGGTCAGCACTGCTTGCCCCTACGTCTCAGCTGCTACGTTCTCTAAACTTAAACCAAACAGAGTATTTCCTAGAGGAAAGCACTGCTAAAGTGGACTATACAGCTTATTGTATTTCATTTCTTTCAAAGATTGCCAGAAGAAAAGAATAGCAAAACAGTGTTTCCGTACCCTGCCCATTTCTCTAAGCTTGGTTAGCATTACAACAATAGTAGAGTTATGCTCCCAGAGCATCCTCCAAAAGTCCTCCGTGGTCTCTGCCAGTGGTCCCTGTGTTGCAATGTAGGCTTTCTGTTGCCTGCGGAAATGAATCACATGACAAAGGGGGGAAATAATCAACGTGGACGCATATCTGAATGTTACACGGAACTACGTTTGCACTGACGTGAAGCCTTGTGTTGATTCACTTTCATTTTAGCGCTTACCTGTACCCATCAATGAAACTGGCATTGATGTAGTCAGAGCCCTCAACTCCTCGAATGGGCTGTAGACACACTCGTGTGGACTCGTATGGCATTATGTTAACAAGGCGGTTCTTGAACTTGTTGCAGGGGAGATTGGCACTGATGAATCGTGATGTATGGGCTTTAGTGTTAGCTAAACGCTGCAGGGGAAAAAAGGAGGAAAAAAAAGAGATACCCTTGAGTGTATGGGTATCAGGTAAGAACAATGGCATTCAGATGTTTCTGTATTTCCCCGGTGACAGATTGTGTTTGACAACAAAGGTATGTTGCGAGCGATAAAGATCTGAGCAGTCTAGCGAATTGCACACCTTGAAAGCGGTGAAAAAGAATCAAAAGTATAATATGCTGCACACAGCTGGGTCATGTAACCATAAAGTATGGAAATGGCATCAAAGTGATTATTATCACAGCTTGCCCTTTGCCCATGTTATGATGAAAAGACAGGGAAATGGATACACCAGGAAGATTTAAGTAGTCAGAAGAGCAGTGTAATCTGACCTGTTTACAATCTCTTGGTTGAATCAGCATCCATCAAAGAGAATGAAAGTAGGCGCGTGACAAGCAAGGCAATAGCATATATACAGCAACGCTGGTGGAGCCTTTCATTGTAAATGCAGAGTATATTGCTCAAGTTCTTCTGGCAACTGCTCTGTGGTGGGGAAAACCTGTGTTTGCCGTTTTCATGTAAACCAAGACCCCTGTTTTTGAAGGAAATGGAGCTATGGAAGGGGGAGCCAGAAAGGGGGGAAATTTATCCTATGTCATGTTACACAAGTGAGTCAACTAACTGGAATAGAGAGGAAACCACAGGCCCCTTGCTGTCTAGTGGGGCCTAATAGTGGCTGGAAAATAGTTTGGGAGTTGTATTGAGAATGGGAAAAAAATTACAATGACTCCTTGGTGTGAAGTGGGGTACGGGATGCCAGTGGGGTGCAGGTAAATTCTAAATACTTTCAAATAACTTCATCAGGTGTGGTTTGAAAATGTAATATACGATAAAACTGTCTTTAGCATTATTTCTCTTAATCAGCCCTTGACCCAAGCCGTTTTGCTCAGTGCTTATCCTTTGGTAAAGAGTTAAGATACCTTGAACTCAAGTTCCATGCCGGTGACATTCTCTCCACCCTCTATCTGGGTCAGTTTCTGGATGTAGGCGTATAGGTTTCTGGCGGGCACTTCGGTGGTGCCGCAGTTGACGGCCTCCTGGAGCGCGTCATGTATGAAGACATACTGGTCCTCTGTCTGCACCATGTAGTTGCGCTGGGCACGCATTAGCGTGACGTGCCCGTAGATATCCACGGTCTTCTCGTGCTTGATACGTTCAAGCATGGCATCAATCACGATGAAGCAACCTGTGCGTCCCACGCCGGCACTGGAGCCACAAAGGAGACAGAGATGGAAGGATGGAAGATGGTTATTCATTTATGAAATAACGCTTTAGACTTTATTCAGATGAGTTTTATGGCAAACTCCCACCAGGGTCTATAACGTCATGTTTTTATGACTTATATCATGCTGATGTTGGCATCACAAGCTTTTTATAAAACCGGGATAAAGCCACCATGACATCACCCACTGGTCTGCGGACTGGTTTTGAAACCTAGAAACATTTTGGCTGTCACCAGTTAGTTGTTAGAAACCATATGCCACGAGTCATGGGTTGATATGACTGACACACTCATTAGTGACACAAGCGCCTTGTCAATTACAAGATCTCCCCACCGCTAAATTATACTCTGGCTCATCACTTTTGAGACCAAATGTTTTTAAGCTAACATCATGCAGTACTAAATGACACTTGAAACCAGAAACTGAGACCACAATTTCATCAAGCGCTTACAAAGTTATTAAGCTGACTGATATTGTTTTTTTTAGCCCGATATTGGCCGATACTTTTTTTGTTTTAGTAGTTATTTATTTGTTTGTTTATGCTCTGCTAAGATCGCCTAGTCGTTGTGTCTGTGGCGTTCCAAAAACAAGCGCTGCCAAGTAAGAAATTGCATAGTGCCCTCTGGTGGAAAAACTGTGCAATGTCAACACTCATATTACGTTAGAGGAGTGTTTTTCTCCATGTCTACTTTAGTTTAGTTTTACTTAGTTAGCCTAGTTTTCATTTATCGGCTGTTATAAATGTCGATATTGACAGATTAGAAAATAGCTATTATTGGCTGGTAACACCAACTTGCTGAGTATTAAAGTGAGAAGCCAGGTGAATTTTTATCTAATGAGGCATTTGCAACTGGATTTAGAAAGAATGCAGGTTTAAGTCATTTTGATCTGCATCAGCCCAGTGGAAGGAGAAGTGTCTTGTCCAAACAAGGACAGGGAGCTTGAATAAGTTCCCTTCTTCCGGTGATGAGGCCAAAAGGTAAACTCTCTTTGCCAAGTTTTCCACTGTAGGATGGACCATTTGGCTTGGAGTGTAATTAAATCTGAAGTGGCACTATGTGGAGAAGAGGGCCCGGTACTCACAGCCTTGAGCGAGCTCAACACTGGCTTTGCAATCCAGTCCTCCTTTGGACCCCACCTGCACTCTTCAACCTATCGGGACTAATAACTTACGCAACATCAACATTTAACCTTCATCTCGCAAATGAGAAAAGTGCCACTAGAACAAATGTGAACACAAATGTGGCTCCGGAGTCGCAAATTTCAGGTGAACATTTTTTATTAATGTGCCGGGCAACTTCTGAGAAGTGCAGCTGACTACAATTAATGCCATTAGATTAGTACTGTGCACCTAAATGGAATAAGAGCTTTAGAAGAGGCACTGAAAGCCAGGTCTCCTCATTAAGATTCACACAGGTACATTTGTGCATTAGTGAGCAAAATGCACACGTGGAAAAAAAGACATCCTGCCAAAAACAAAAATGTTTTACTGTTTCACTTTGACCTCTCCTTGCAGGCCAGCTTGAGACACGCTCTATAGATGTAGCGCGTTGGTAGTCTGCTGACGAATGCTCACCCCTGCACATTACATGTTTTAATATTGCATGGTTCAGCACAAAGATGTTTTCTGATGACAATTTATTTACCGCGGGGCGACGGGGTGGTGTTAAATCTTGTTCGTTAACTCTCCTCCCACCTCCCGCAAAGCTCGGCATTGACGAGACAAGTCCTTGCACTTGGCACTCCAAAGTAAATAGGTTATTCAATTCATTAAGCTGACATGCCTACGAGGTGTGAACCATGCTCTTGTGCCTCCTCCTGATGAAGCATTTGTTTTTCATTTGCTCTGAGGAACAGAGAAAGGCTTGAGAAGGAAAACTCAAGAGGGAGTAAAGTCAGTCCCCGGGGGCCAAGTCTGGTTAATGTGCCATGCTGCACTGGAACTGTGCTGCAAATGGAATAAAGACACGTATGGGAGTCATTGGCTTTAACAAATGATCTGATGATCACTTTCAAAATGGCTGACATTGGCTGAATGAGACTGAACTTTTTATTTCTTTCCTGACAAAACTCTTCACACCTTTAGGGCGGAAGGGAAAAAGAGTCAGTATGAGTGAGTGAGAGAGAGAATTGGGCTGCAAAGAAATGTGAAATGTGTCTCAGGGTTATTTGAAGAATGAATCACTTCCAGGTCTGAGAACACCTCAGCTCCTGGCCGTGGGATATAGAAACAAGTCGAGATTTTTCCCTCTACCCCAGCTGTTTCCAATCTGAAGGCATTTTACAGTGCAGACTTGAATGTGGGAGAGTGATGACCTGCAAGAGAGTAAGTGACAGAGTGACAGCAGAGAGCTAGAGAGAAGGAGACGGAGGACGACGGGGAGCGCAAGGGCGATGAGAGCGAAGGCAGACTTGTTTTAGCTAGAGATTCTCCTCGTTTGTCTCATAAGCATCTGGGATTGCTATTAATTAAAAAAACAAGCAATGCTAGGAAAGTGTAATATTTCTTTATTGACAGGTGTGTGTGTGTGTGTATTCAGGGTGGGGTGAGACGGTGCAGAAAGCTGTCGGTACATTTGGCAGTTGAAGGAGAGCTGGCGTACTGACTGCACTAATGACCTGACACTGCCTTTTCAACCAGTCAAAACCAGCTGCTCTGGACGTCGATACACATTAAGTGTCAGACTAATATGCTTTCCAGGAGTTTAGGGAATAAGGGATGGGAAAGAAAGTTCAGCGTGAAATACAGCTGCAACGAGTCCTGTGAAGATAAAGCGTGAGCAGCAGTGAAAGCAATTACATATGTATTGTTAAAAAATCTCTGGCTGTCAGCTAACCTGTCACCGTTCTGCTACTCTGCCTATAAAACATGCACACATAAAGCGCAGCTCACCAGGACCGCTGCACTGCTGTTAATGGGGTCGATAATCATTTCAGTCGCGTGCGTGCGCGAATACTTGGAAATGTGGAAAGTAAATCAAAAAGAAAAAGAAAACGCGTTGCTTACTTGGGGAGTATGGAAGGTTGGTCTTTTAAACCCAACCCACTGGCTAGTGTTGACTGTCCATTGGCTTGGCTATAATCCAAACCATTTGTATAACTGTACTGGAATCACTGGGAGACTCAGCTATAGCTTGAAGGAAAAGAGAGGACAAAGAAGCAACGTAGCTTAACCTAACAGCACCACTGACATTTCATTATGTCTTCAGTCTTTAACACTGGCTTCTCTATCATCAAAGAATTACTAGCTTTAAAAACCAGTACTGGTATTAGAGTATGACTCCGACCAGATGTGGTGTGGAGGAAAAGCACTGCCACACTGAGCGTTATAAGTCTCTGACCACGTGAATGCCACTGGGTGCAGTTAGGTGTGGACTGTTTTGTTTTCGCCACGCCCTGCAGCTGTAACACCTCGTCACAACTGCACAGACTGTGGTCACCACTAGTAAGCAACGCTGACAAAGTTGGTTGCCTGGTTTTTTACTATGAAAACTAGAAGCTTTTCAAGGCAAGCCTCAGACTTGTGCTCGATACAGCAATTGCAGTTTGTTATATGGCCACTTGAGGCTTGCCCTAAAAATCAGCCATTTATTATTGACCCCACAGATGTTGTAAAACATGGATGTAGCCACTAAGCGACCTCTGCAAACAGTATCCTTCTGATTTGATGGCCTCATTCATTCCATTTGGGTCATACTGAATCAAAAATAAAGTCTGTTTGGCAAATCTTGGTCATACCATGTTTCAAAATAGGGGAATTGGCTGTGGTATGTAAAAGCACCCTCATTGGCTAACGACTTGTCAATCACAAGCCATTAAGCAATAAGTGTGTTGTTTCACAGACAGACCCAACATCACTTATCACATCTGGGGGGTTTTGCAACAAAGATGGCGGTGGAACAACTCAAGGCTTCAAAACTGGAAAGCAGTGGGAGACTTCATGGTAGCTATGTCCACCTTTTAAACTTCTGAAATTACTTTAAAATTAGTTTGAATATATATACAGTTGCTTATTTATATAAATTACTATGAAATTTATAAAAATTAATCTGTCCATTGAACTTTTTTTGTGATTTTCTCCCTTCTATGGAGCTAAAAGAGGCCACCCAAACACATGAAATATCAATGGAAAGCCCAGGATGTTCTCTATTTAGGACATCAAGACTTTGTGTGGTAGCTCAAATAAGTCAAAAGATACAGACCATAAACAAATGTCCATTACAAAGGACATAAATGAATAGGCTGGTCCTCAGGAGGATATTTATATCACACATTGGCCTTAAAATTTTGCATATGAGCGGGTAGCATTAGCGATTTATAGCCAACAGCCTGTGTTGTTTCCGGTTTTTGAATAAAGCTTTCTTGGAAATGCATCACTTTCTCTTGTATTTTGATTAGAGTGAAGTTTTAAGATTGGATGGACCCCATGGGGTTCTCTGGTTTTTGGGTGGGCCGCAGTACTCTGACACATGGTAAAAAAAAAAGAGGATTGAAATGGTTTGGCTGTTACTTGTAACTGTGAGTTGTTCTTACAGTTTTCCTTCTGAGTCACTGGGAGAGGCCAGAGATCACTGTGACATTTAATCATCTCCTTTTGACCTCTTCTGAAACCTCACAATGCCTGACTAGCCCTTTAGCTACAAGAGCAAAACAGCCCCTGACCTGTGGGTTACTGAAAACAGCAGGACCTAGGAAAGCAAGAGGCACGCTATAATGTCCCCGGAAGAAAATTCCTCTAGTCTTACCTTTTGACAAGTGTTCACTTGGCAGTGGAAAACAGATGAATGTATTTTGATTGATACTCTTAAATACTCCTGCGGGGGACGCATTAGCCACCCACTAAACCCATATTAATGATGTTTCATAAGCAAGCGCGACAAAAAAAAAGTGCTCCCTGTAGTGGACATTTCTTAGCCTAACTGCTTTATACAACAGAGGTATAGCTTACGAGCATGAATGCATTTCGCAGCGTCTGTATGGATTCATCTAGAATCCGAGAATGTGAGCGACAGGAGGAGAGAGAAACGTGCTTCTAATTAGCGACTCGTGAGGGAGGAAATCCTGTGCAGTTGATTTTTAAAAGTTCTAAACCCTCTCATTTAAGCTCCTATTCATTCCCTTACACAAAAATAAATAAAAAAAATCAAAAGACCTTGATTGCTTGTTTTTTATGCCTTTATGGTCTTTACATAAGGCGCCTGAGCACATGCAAGCTGATTTTTTTTTTTGGGTGCACCAACTAATCAGTCGACTGCTCCGTAGACTGCACCACGCTGTCAGATGTGGATTTTTTTTATTATTTTGGCCTCTTTTCATGTGCGTAAACAGCTTCAGGAAAACAAAAACCTGCACAAACTAAAGGAGAAAATATATATATATATTTTTAAGTATATCTGCTAAACTGCTTTTTTTCTTTTTTAGTGAGTGAAAAAATGTATTGGAAGTAAGTAAATATAAAAGATAGCTCTATTTAAAACTGTAAAACAGAAAGTTAGCTTTATAGGATTTGAAGCTGGGGCATGACTGTATCTGATAGGGTGCCAGAGGAATTAAAAACTCCCATCTGCACAGTGACATTAATTCCTGCATTCTGCTTCACTGTAAAAAAAAAAGAAAAAAGTCAGGGTTTTCAATTGGAAGCGATTCGCCAACTAGCACTAATTAACTTCAGCATGTGGTAATTCTAATTCTTCAGTAATCCCCCTACCCTTTTTGTCGCTTTCTGACAAAAGTTTGTATCTGTTACACTCGCTATCGCTGCTTCTTAATTTCGACTCCCCCCCTCCTCCTTCTGTCACTTTTCTTTTTCTTCTTCTGTGCAGCGCCTCTGATGACTTCCTGAGTTAAGGGAAGCCAGAAGTCTGTGTTATAGCTTTGTGCTCTCTGCTGGGAGTCTGGCCTCTTATGTCGCCGAGGGAAGTGAAGTTGGCATGAAAGTTATTTGTTTCAGATGCAATAACCCAGGGGATGAGCCAAGGACTTGTGGGCTGCAGATGCGCGACATGTTAGCGGTGTAGTGAGGAAGACGACAGGTCTGCGTGTAGCTTTGTGTCACCGCGTGGGAGGAGATGTTTAAGTTTGCTGAGGGCAATGACACCAGTACACTTTGTTCTGCGATGTTGAAAACACCTTCTGATTTAAAGTGCTTTCTGTGAAAGCTGGTGGGCTGGATTATTTTCTTTATTTTTGGTTTTTCAGATGGGAGGAACAACAGTTTACATCCTATCAAACAGTCGTCCTTTCACTGATAGTTCATGTCTAATTTCTCTTTCAAGTGTTAGTCCAAAAAGAACTCAAACGTACACCTCTAAATAACCAAGAATATGTTGTGTTTTTGCCATATGTATTCATATATTCATTACAGCAAATGGAGAGAAGAAAATCAATTTCATGCTTCAGGATGTTTTTGCGAAGCCGTGTTGTTTTTTACCTGCAGTGTACCACCATGGGCCCTGCATCTGGAGGATTGCAGGCTTTCACCCGTCTCAGGAAGGCCAGGAATGGAGTGGGGTGCTCGGGTACCCCGTGGTCTGGCCAGGCCGTGAACTGGAACTGCCTCACCTCCCTCTTCTCACTGGAGCCATTCTGAATGTTAACACGGAGAAAAGCTCAGTGACCGAACACAGCTTACATCAAATGATTTGACCTGCAGATGCTGCGAGGTAGAGCTGCGCAATACTGCAAATCCTGGTATCGATCTGATACCAAGTAAAAATAGGGCCAGTATTGCAGACATCAATGTTAATAGCAATACTCATACTTTTAAGTTACAAAGGCAGCTTATGTAGAGCAGTGTGTCATGACATATGAGATGACACCTTTCAGCTTTTCATGTATTTTAAAACTGTGTTTTTTAGCCCTGGAATGTAAATGTGCCGGTCTCTAAAGCACTTTGGGTCAGCGTCTGTTGTTTAATTGTGTTATAGGCTATAAATAAAATAAGGAATTTAGAGGACAGAAACAAAGTATCGATCCTGTTACACTAGTATCGATCTGACACCAACATCGATGCTATATTTGCATAGATCTTCCCTCTACTGTGAGGTTTAAAGTGCTACTACACAGCATACAACAGAAATACTCACTTTAAAGAGTGCAAACGTCCTGACACAGTATGTGGCCAGCTCTACCGTGTCCAGCAGGGTCACTTGGATTAGACCGTATGTCTCTGTCCCTCTTGTAGGCCAGTACTGGTCACACTTTACCTGTAGTGGAGAGAAATATCGCATTAGGCGAGGAGTCAATAAAACCTTTATGTATTTGGTGTTTGTTCACAAAGCATGAAGGCTCTTTACAGCAATTCTCTGGATCTCAGTTACACACTCAGTACAAGTGCACCAAGTCAAATAAAGGCCAAATTCCCTTTATTCTTGCTGACTAGGTTTGATTTTCTAATCAATGAAATAGCTTGAGATATTTGTAGTGAACCAACAGGGCTATTAATTGTCCTGACGTACTCCATAATTACAAAGGTAAGCACGGTGTCCACTCATATTATCGTCTCAGCTTTATTGCTATTTGAGTGTACTCTTGTTTCACAGTAAACGGCCAATAAAACATTGCATTGCAATACTGCTTAGCTGACAAAGAGAAGAACTATTGGCTTTGGGGAAAGGAAAAGCTGGGTTCCAGTGCAACTGTTTTTCTTCAGATTGCCCCCTAGCACTGATGTGGTTTTCGGACACATGCTTCACCAACATATCCTGCTGTAGGATTCTCTGCCACTGATTAATATTACAATTGAACAGCACTCTGGAATAATCAGGTTTTTAACCAGCCGCTAATTCAATTTCCCAAGCATCTGTTATAACATTAACACAAAGCGCAATGAAGTGTCTGTGACACCGGGAGTAATGTAATGATTCATAATATTGTTTACTTGCAAATAGTCGAGCTTTAGATATGCAAAACATACAAAGGCAGCATGAGTGAATGATTTGACTGATTAATATGAAAGACGCGCACTTTTAGCAGCAACAAAAGAACAATATTTGCAACAAATGTCAAACAATATAGGCAGATTTGAGGGTGGGGGTGGTCTCCCAGAAAACAGCATAGTAATGTGCTTACATAGCACTGCAGATTGTGTGAATGCTCAGTGAAACCCGCTCTCTCGATTGAGTCCACACTCCTGTTAACACTAGACCGGGCTCTTAAAAAGAGGCATAGAAGTGTGAAGGTCAGTAGCTGATGGAGTCCAAGGAAGCTTTCATATGCTCAGTCGAATATGGCAAGACGTTTGGGGTAGGGGGAGGGGGGATAATAGCTTTTGACTGTGTCAACCTTAAAGAACTAGTGTGTACTGCGGGGAGATGTGGCTTTACAGTCTGTCTTTTTTTTTTTTTACCACGGATTGTAATCCGGCGCCTTAAGCAGTATGAGGCCGATGAAGTAAGTCTGGATACTAATCAGTCAGGACTGTAAGACAAGAGTGTGTGTGGATCGAGGATATCAGTGGGTAACAGAATGCTGCTTGGCTGCTTCTTGTAGTGAATAAATACATAAAAACTGTCCCAGAGGAGACAGGACAGTGTCCCAATTAACATTATCCCTGCCAGTGATGAAATATTCCTGCAATCAGGGATTCCAGTGCATCAGTGGTTACAATCTAACAGTGAGCTGCTTCTTTTTATATATGTGGAGCTAAAATATTCTGGGAAGCCTTAAATGATTGATGATTCATGAGTCACTAGCAAAACAATTCTCTGGTGGGAAAAATGTTAAACGGTGTCACAAAAAAAGTTTATAGATGCTGATGAAAGAATATCGGCGAACTCTAGCACGGGCTTTAAAAATGATTCTTAAAGCTTTACCCTGGACCGCTCTTCTAGTTTGGTCATCATGACGATGGTGGCACTCCTCTGCTCCCAGAGCATCCTCCAGAAGTCCCCAAACGTCTCGGGTAAAGAACCCTGGGTGGCGATGTAGGCGTTCTGCTTCCTGTAGCCATCGATGTAGTTGGAATTAATGTAGTCGCTGCCAGGGATACCTGTACAAAAAGTTTACAGTGGGTGAAAATGGATTAAAATTTCAACTTTTGTTTTGTTTGTCAAGCTCGATGTGAGGCAGACCTTAAATGTCACACAACAGTGGCATTTGTGGCTAGGTAAATTGGTCCAGGCCTTTATTATCCCTACAGTTTATTGGAGGTAATTCTCCCCCACCGTGTGTTCGCACAATGCCACGTTATCGTCCGTGGGTCCCAAATTTATGCCAGTAAAGCCACTGTTGTTTTGTATTAAAAAAAAAAAGCACAGCAGTCAGTTTTGGAACCAGTGTTACAGCCCAAAAGGATTTGTATTTGCTATCAACAACACATTTAAATCAACAGCTCCACCCCCTCACCCACCCCTCACCCCCATATGTGCAACTGAGTTACAGATAAAGCTCGGTCCCTAGAAGTCTATCACCTCACACGGAGAAAAACAAACCAACAAAAAACTCGCAAAACAATTTCCCCCCACCGCTCCTCACTCCTCCTTTCCTTTGCTTATATTAAATGAAAGGCACAGCAGCCTTTTCCAATCCAGGGGAAAGAGACAGAGCTGACAGCTAGTCAATGCTTTAGGACTGGCAGTTTAGGGGCTTCGTGCACACATGGTCGACCAAGATAAGTCTCATCTGCATGGGCGCCACGTCTCAGAGAATCCCCTCACTCCAACCGCTTCCTCTCTCCCCCCCATCTCTCTCAGACTCCCTTTTACTCCCAGGTAACTTATTCAACAGAAAAAAAGGGAAAGAAAATGGAATATGAACACATTCAAAAACCCACACACATTATTTTTATTTATTCTTTCCCCAAAACTGTCCACCGCCCGCTCATTTTGCTGTTGAAGCTGTCCACGCAGCCAGGCGGTTGTGCATTTCTGTGATGGACAAGGGATAAGTACAATTAAGCCCAGTGTGTATTCAATTTGAAAAAGGGGGGGGAGAAAAAGCAAAAAAGGAGACATCACTGTGGTTTAATGAGAATGAAGCAAGTTGTTTAATGCACATTTGCAAATGGATTTTGCCTTTGTGCTTTCTGTCAGTCAGGATTTGTCTAAATTCGACCATTTTCTCTGTAAATAGTAAGAAATAAACATTGCCACGGTGTTGTTCCGGCACTCAGTCGTCGGGGAAAGGCAAAGTAATCTCAGAGAGCTTTTAAAGTACAACACTGTAATTACTGTATTAATGAGGAATAGTCACTACCAGTCGTGGTATAGTCAAGTTCAAACAGGTTAACGCGTATAACGTTTCCGTTAAATTTCGATTCCCGAGCTCGCTTATTATAGAACGTGTGCGTCCGGAGAAGTTTTCTCGTGAGAGTTCCACTTTATTTTCTTAATATACGACCTCTTTGTCGGTCAGGCGGCGACGAAATCAAGAGCAGAGTATTTTTATTACTTGCGACAGCTTCCGCGCTTGAAATAGATCAATGGAAAAACTAGCGAGCTCATTCATAACTTTGCTGTTGCGAAATAACAGAGCTGATGGGAAATGGAGCGCAGATCTTTTAGTTAGTCTGTTATATATATTTTTTTAATTAACTTTCCAATTTTACATTTTTATTCAGTTACATGTACAAATACCTGACACGAAGTCACGCAGATGTCTTGTCACCGGTGCCTCCTCGCAGTGGCTGCACTGACAAATATGATCAAACTCACTAAAAGACTTAAATTAAAGGTAATTCCTGTAGTTCATCTATATATTTTAAAAATATGGTTTCACGAGCACGCAATGACACTACTATGGAGTAAACGCGACTTTCGGGTTTGATCTAAAACTTTTCTAAAACGCTAAAGTGAAAGGAAGAAAAAGTTTTAGGTTCCAGTTTAATCTTGCGAGTGTATGCTATGTACGGTCAGGCGAACGGTCAAGAGTCAGCGAAAGTGGAGCAAATTCAGCAACGTCACCGCAATTAAAGGGCCGCCTGTTTGCCAAAGATTCGGTTGATCCGTCCCCCCACATCAGTGAATTCCGTCTTCAGACTCTGATGTGAAATCCCAAATCCCTTTCATTCAAAGAACTCAATCAAAGTAAACAATAGACACATTGCTTGCCGAAAGGCTTTGTTTAAGCTTTAGCAAGAATAGAGGAAGTCCCTGATGTCCCCCTGGCTGAGAACTACTCACTTTCCGCAGCACAAAGTCTCCAATGTGGTTGTACAGATGTGTTTATACGTCTGGCTAATGGAGCTCCATCAGTGCTCAAGCTGTGTGCTGTTTCTGAGAGACTTGCGAAAAGAAGTGTGGGTGTGGGGGGCTCTATAAGGCTGTTTCTATCTGTTGTTGTCACATTATCCATTTACTAATTTGTTTATTTGCCTTCGCCCCCCCGAGAGCAGTTCAGTGGAAATGCTTAATTAATAGCTGTATGTGAAGTTGTGTTTAATCCAATAAAGTGGTGAAGGAGTCGGCACTTAACTGTCCATTTCAAAATGTGCTTTCATTCATTAGAAACTCGTGAGCAACGCGTCTTTAATGTAGTGAGCAGCGTACTGGTGGGGTTCAAATCGAGCCTGTAATGGGCTCAAGTTCGACTCTGAAAGTACAAAACCATGAATGAGTCCTTTCTGTATAACTCTGCACTAAATCAGCACCAGCAAGCTTGTGGGTTGTTGTGAGTTTGTCGAGTTCGACTAGGTTAAAAAAGGCACAAAAAAAGTCACGCTTGTGTGTGTATGCTGGATTCAGCGTGCAAATTCTGCTTAAAAACAGGCCTCGGCTTAATGCAAAATGTAACCCTGAAGTGTAATAAAGCAGCAAAGAAACAAATGCCGGTGAAACACACTTGTATCCCTAACTGTGGGTCATTGTTTAGTTTCATTTGAATGCTTGCTTCAGCATTTTAAGACAGAAGTGCCTTTTTTTTTCTCTTTCTTTCTTTCTTTCTTTCTTTCTTTCTTTCTTTCTTTCTTTCTTTCTTTCTTTCTCCCGAGGCCATTTTTTTCCCTTTTCTTTGCAAGCACCTGGGGTATCAAAACAAATAAGCAGGCTGCCATGCTCGTGAAGGAATATAATTTAAAAGTACAGTCTGGTTGCACTCCCGAGGTCCCAAAGATGAGGCTGCACCGGCTATCTGCAGAATCGATACAGCAGTTAGGAGCGAGGATGTAGGTGGGCGACATACCGTCAATAGCTGAGAGCAAGACCCTGGAGTGGTCGTAGGCTATCACGTTGGCATATCTGTTCTTTGGTTTGTTGACCTCTAGGTTGGAGTGCTCCCATGTGAACTGCTGGCCAGGGTCGATGGACTGTAAGAGAGAAGATATTTGTTTTGTGACTGCAGTGAAACTATTTGGCTCCGTTTGGCACGTAAAACAAGATTGAATTTCACTCTTTGGCGATTCCTAGCGCGTGTTGTCAGAATGCCCACTGAAAAATGCATTTCACCTCACAACGAGTGAAAATGAAAATCATATCTATTACATTATGCGGGTGTTTAAATAAACCGCTTTAAGAGTGTGCCTGGGGCTCGAGGTCACGTCTGGTGCTGTTGTTAGACCGGGGATGCTGAAAGGTTGAAGGGTACTGTTTTAACATCATGTGTGTGGAACACGGACTTTATTCCAGTGCGTACAGTACAACACCCGCTCTGCATACACAAAGATGTGAAGTTGTTGAGTCCATAGATCAGTCTTACCCACACATTTAATCTCCCATACTTGATTTGGGTACTACTATCCAATAGCCTTTTCAGAAAGTGGGGTGTCTACACACACTGGACACAAAGTTCACTCTTTTGCTGTGCAAATGTTAAAACAGAAATGTGGGAAAACTATTTGAACTGTGTTGTTTTTGGCATGAAATAACCTCTAGATATAAAAGATTAGATTAACAAAATAATGCATTCTGAATTGGTCACAGAGGAAATTGCTTGTGTTCACATCAGCTTTTCTTATTTGATTAGCAGGATTTTATGGCTCATAGTAGAGCGCTACACTCGAGACTAGTTCAGTTTTGATATCCAGGCCCTCCTTCAGATTTGTTAAGCAGGGCTTGATAACGGTCCCCTGTTGCAGAGAAATGAACTATAAAATGTAATATGACAAAGGGAAAACATAAAGACATGATAGATAGAGTTTCATTTCGCATTAACAGGAAAATATTGTTCCTGTGCTATTAATGATTTTTGTTTTTTTTGAGTTAATCTCCAATGAAGGCGACGATAGACCGAGTGCAAAATAGCAAAATATGAGAATGATCGTACTTTTTTGATCAATAAGATCAAAATCTGGCATTTTGGTGCAATTTATTGCTCATAGTTTCTTTATCTTTAACAAGTATAAACATATAAGCAGTTTAGGGTTAAACAAATATTACAGAGGTGTGTATGATTAACTTGGTGTTTTACATTTAAGCCCAATGGGAATTTATTTTAAGACCGAGTTCTTTGTCTGCAGAAATCACCTAAGCATAAATATGTGGGAGACAAACCGCAGGCTTAGCCTGATATTTTATCAAAATATGTTGAAACAGTGGGCTGCAACATTGCTCATAATAGGAATCTTTATTTCATTGTGCTCGCAAAATTGCTTTCCACTGCTCTCGAGTAAGCACTATGAAATTGGAATTCAATGTACTTAAGCTGCAATAATGATTGGGCAGCTTGGCAGGCACCCATGCAGTGACCTCATAGATTTTGGAGTTGTTGAAGGACCTGCAGAGAGAAATTGGCAGGGAAAAGGTGACCGTTCATATCTCGTACAGAAAGCACCTCTTGCTTGCATGTATTTTGAGGTACCATGAGTGTTCTGCCAGTGTAATTTCATCTACATGGCAATACGCAGGTAACAATTACAACTGCCTGAATACAGTCAGCAGGTAAGGGAACCCGAAGGCCTGATTGCATGACACTTGTTCATTAATGCACTTTTATCCTGATGATTGTCATGGTCAGTATGCATAGGTGACAGTAGTTAATGTTTAGATGGGAGTGTTTTCCATAGCATTGATACATGCACACATACAAGGAGACACACAGCTATGGCTTCTATTAACATGTTCTTATCATTAACTTTGTTTAGGCATCTCTCTGCAAATACGTTCATTGTTATGTACTTAATTGTGGCCTGCTATGCTCCACAGTCTGACTCCAACTACAACGTATAAACTGCAGCCAGCGGTGGTAGCCCATGCTGCTCTGTAACCTCGGTGATCTTGGTGGAGTCGCACATGAGCCAGTTTTCCATGACTCCATGTTCTGGTGAGAGTAGCTCTGCAGCTCACAGCAGAGCAGAGCAGAGCCAGCGCTGCTAGCTGCAGTCCAAAACAGTGGAGTTGGAGTTTGTCTGACTGAGGATGATGAAATCTGATGAGTCAGCTGAAGACTAGAGACACCCCTTCAGCCCTGTTCATTATAAATTAATATTGGGTGACAAAATGAGCCACCAAACACAGGATATCATTTATCTATCTATCTATTTTCCCACCCACTTAGATACTGGAAGCACCAACAGCATAATTTTTAATGACGAGAGTTCACCTTTAAATCATAAAATGATATATGTTGTGGCTGCCGCCGTGACATTTTAGTCATGTAGGCTTACTTTATAGCATACACTTGTCAAAGCGGAAAAAAGCACAGGTGTTACTAATGAAATTAATAACCCATTCAGCTGCCTCGGGAAGCAATGTCACTGAGCCAGCAGGCACAATAGCAGGGTCCTGGAACTAGAAATGGAATGTGCCATTATTAGTGTTATTAATTATACCTGTGTTGACATGTCAAACAGCCTAAAGCCTTAGTTTGGTGATGAAAGTAGTTGCCAACACCCCTACCGGCAAGCCAGCCACCAAACACATGCAGCTAAATATCATTAATTTAATATTAATTAAGTAAATTTATGTGATTTGGCCAACACTCCCCCAAAAAGTTGCCGTTTAAGCAGCTGACTCACACTCACAGAGCTCAATCAACATTAGGAATTTTCCGACACTCACCTCGTACTCCTGTGAAAACTTGAGGTTATCGTTGGCTTTCAGGCGCTCCAGATGATCCGCTAATTCCATGACAGGGATTGGAGGGTGGCTGGCCATACCTGCCAATCACATTGGACCCAAGGTCAGTCCCCAAGTCTTTTGAGAGGGCATCACCCAAGCACAAGCAAATGGTGAATCATTAGATAAGCGGCATGTGGTTACAACAGGGAAAATGGAAGAGCGGATCGTTGTTAGGCTAGTTTGTTCACTCAAAGCAGTGACCATGCTGGTAAAGAGAATATGGGCACAGAAGCCAATGAGGAGTCACCGAGCACACTTTGCCCCCACTGGGACCTCTCCCTACTGAGAGAGAAGAACGTTATTCACGCTGCAGTGGACAGTTAGCATGACATTAAAGCACAGACACGAACGAACATCCCAAAACAAACAGAACGAAACAAAACGAAAAGACATTCAATGTTAGGCCAGATGTTGACGTCTGCTTTGAGTGATGACATGGTTTCAAGGCTGTCATTTCAAACTCCGCCTCCTGTGATGATATAGCGTTAACATAAGATGGATTAGATGGGGATGGAGATACAAGGCTTGGCAGAAAAAAAAAGAAAAGAAAGGAGTTAAAGCTGAAAAAAAAGTATTCCAAAAACAAGTCGTGTCAAATGTGTAATCGAGACCAACTAACTTGACAAATGGAGGTTACTGGGGTGACTGGGCGCACCTGAACCTGTGGAGGAAACGGCGGTGGAATTAAATATATTGCAGACGTCAGAGCAATGTGATGACTATTGTCTTTACAAAGAGAAGGTAGAAATTGAAATGTGACAAGAGGGAGCTGCATGATTATGTGTTTTCTAAATGGGACATTCATTAGTAACATACAAATCACCATGCCAGAAGCTTTGCTATGCCACCATGCTTATTTCATGGAAATAAGAAAGCATACGAGGAACAGAATCGCAAATCACTGCGACCGCTTTATTTGCCACTGTTTTTACACTTGACCGCCGGCATTGTAATGTATCAGCTGATTCTCGATCCTCCCTCAAACTCTGCTTTTGTGTCTCACAGGTGGCCTTTGTTGTTAGTGAGACGACACTGGCTTATGACGATAGCTAGACCAAGCATTCATTCCCAGCTTGTCCAATAATGTCCTTTTTAAAACAAGCCTTTGGAAGCGGCACATTTTTCGACTTGCAGGGTTTGTTGTGGGGTTTCACACATTTATCCAAACTATAATCTCTTTCTCTTTATGGTATCGAAAACTAAGAAGCATAAAGCAAGTAAAAAGCAAAATGAAATCAAGCAACACAGAGTCCAAAATGAGATACAAACCGCTATCTCCTGGCAGGCTAACTTATACCATACTCTGCAAATGTGAGCATCGTCATTGCTTAAGATCCAGTGTTGCTGCAACCAGTGCATCAAGAGATCAATGCAAAATAACAGCAGATGACTAACTTTATTAAAGCTGATACTTTTGCCCTGCTGATATATATCGCCTGATATTACCTGTTTGCAGATACACCGATATCGCCATTTATAACAGCTGATGAATGAAAGTTAAAAAACTATAGAAGAGATTGGAGAAGCACCCTATTAACTATGTGGATAGCCTGTCCACCACAGAGCAACCTCTCTGTTGGCTACACTACTGAAAAGGGACTTTTTCCTTCCCACTGTTGCCAAGTGCTAGCTCATAGTCTACCATCTGATTGTTGGGGTTTTCTCTCTATTAGTGTGGGGCCTTTACCTTACAATATAACACACCTTCAGGGGAATGTTATTGTGAATTGCTGCTATATAAATACAACTGATATGAACTGAAACGCTACAAACAACCTGCTAATCTGAGCAGTTTAGAAGAGCTTAAAGGAGTAGCTTTTTGTGACAGTACAACAAGATTATTTTTAAGCTGCAGTGTCACACTATCTTAGCAAGAACTCATCAATACACAGACGAAACATCAGGGGATCTGCTTATATTTTATGTGTCTGAAAGAAAAAGAATATCGGCAGATTTTTGCCTCACCAAGTGTCTTAAAAGTCCTGTCTCTTTTGCTCTAGTGTTTGATGCTCTGGGGTGAGAACGTATTGAACATGCTACTTGGAGGCTTGTCAGTATAATAGCAATGCAATAGTTTATGTGTAGGTGTCAGTATATTTAAGAGCTTAGATAAAGGGAAAAAGATGAAAGAAAATTCAACAAGACTCCTTAAGAATTTATGTGCCATTATGACACACCAGCTGGGTGTTAGTCTGTCTCTGCAGAGGTGATATCTCATTTTGGTTTCTGGCACAAGTGGGCATTAGCTAATGGAAGCTGCAGCGTTTTCCCACCCACTCTCGCGTCTCTCTGAAAGACGGCAAAGGCCGTTTCTATTGCAACCCACTACTCAAAATCCATTTCCACCACTGGGGGACAATGAAGGTACCTTTTCCAACACACTGTCGCTCAAACATCAAGCGTCCTTAAGATGAAAATGTCCATTGACGGGGTAAAGAGCTGAGAGAGAGTAGGGGAGAGAGGTGGTCTAATGTAGAAGCTGCTTCAGGACTTGAGAGAAAGTGGTCAGGTGGTAGGAAAAAGAAATGTTTGGCCCTTTTTGAGCCAAGATATCAGCTCTCAAAAAGGCTGTTTGGGGGGAAAAGTGATGGCTTGAGAGGCGAGCGAAATAGTGGAAGGATAGTTGAGATCACTCTGAGCCAAAAGGAAAAATACCCCTCTGCTGGGATGAAACACTCTGTAATGGCCCCTAAAATCATTGAAGAGCATTCATAAATATGCATAATCTTTAGCAAAAATGAGCCTGCGGGGATAATTCATCCTCCTTTCATACTAGCCGACCTGAAAAATATGGCATTATTGGCAGCCTCTGAACACCTGTCCCAAAGCAGCGAGTGCCAGAGGAACTCAAACGGCAGTCAAGTGTGACACTCTTGGTCAGCATGGAGGCAAAGATGCATGCCACCTTTCCAGGCGATAAATGGACTGTGACTCCCGTCTTTTCCCGAGGCGAGAAACGGCCGCACGACTGAGCCACGGCGCGACCGCTCACCTCAGCACTAAAGGTCGGCACGAGTAAACATCGCTGTTTACAGCTTGTCACCGCTTTCGTATCCCTATGGCCTGCATACCGAATGAAACACACGGACGTTCTGTATTTTGCTCAACTTCCGCGATGTTCCTTGTCCTAACAGGACTACACCGCTACAGAGTGACAGGTCTGGATGACCTGGATAACCCAGGTGCAGAGGAAGATGACAGATGTCACGAAACTGTCAAGCTCACATTTCTGCCTCTCCATTTCCTCCCTGAGAAATGTCTCCAGGGAGGCCCGTGTCAGTGCTGACCCTCTGTGTCTTCTCAAGCACCTGTCCATTATCTACCTGCAAACTGCTCACACAGTCTGTGCCAATCTCACTGCAAAGATGATGTGTTTTCTTACAGTGAGGTCATATTAGGCTAGCTGAATTAATTAAAGCAAGCACTCAGTAGCACTGACATCCTCAGTCTTAAATTCACACCACACCAAGACGACAACATGTGGCATCGTTCGGGATACTTACCGGGTGTTTGGAAGTTGAGACGTCGCAGCTCAACTGGATCAGTGGGATGATGAAGTGGCATTTCCTTGCTGTTGGGGAGACTACCTTTTCTAGCTTCAGACTCGGCTCGTTTTCTGTGGAGCAAATTGTCAATTTTAATTAATTCCGGGAGATTATTTGACTAATTTGTACTCAAAACTCTTAATTGTTATTGTGTAACCTCAAAGCTTGCCTCGCGGTCTCATGAATAATGAAGGCACATATGTAATTAAGGAAGTGACAGGGCTACATTCTTGTAGTACATAGGGCTATAAGAGGTAGGCAAAATAACATCACGTTATAGTATAAAGCCATCAAGTACAATACGCCCTTAGACAGTAAATACTACCTTTAGCAAAACCTTTTGTTCACTTTTCACTACTAATGTCAGGCGAAGGTTTGGATACAACTTTTTAGTAATTTGGAAGCTGTAGCTGGGGTTGGTTTAAGAGTGCATTACATTATATATTGATAGTGTTTTTTGTTTCAGAGAAAACTTGCTCCACTCCCTTTTTAGTTTTGTTAGATTCTCGAATCAAGTGCCACTTTCACAGATGTAAATGTAGTTCATTCTTTAAAAAAGAAGCAAGTTAGGGGGCCATGTTGCACCACGAATACAAAGTTAATTAGCAGTTGTAAAGGTCAAGCTGCTTGTGCTTTGATCTCCTCCTATCATACACAGCAGATGTAAGCAACATGCTTCCCAGGTCATTTCAACTCCAAATGAGAGACAGCAGTTTCTATAGGTTTAGGTATCATATGCACAGCAAGGACGAGGGGGAAAAAAAAGGGTTTTGAAAGGAATTAGGTCTTTATCTATTTCTTTCTCACTCTTACCTGTCCGGCTTGCTGCTCCATTGGTGAGCAAGAAAAGAAATATCAACAAAACATTAGGTGGTAAGACCGTTGACTTTGTATACTCGAGAATGCCATAAACTTTTCCTTAGAATAAGTAAATGGCTGGCTTGCATGAGAGACAAACGATACCAATCATATCTCAGTTTTTGCTTCGCGTGCGAGATTAGTGATGCTTCACTTCAGAGATTATGCTCAATTATGCAGCCTTGGGGCTCTTTGTTTCAAATGCTACAGTTTCCCAGGTGCATCCAAGATTTGTACATTGTATCTCTGCTATTTCAAGCAGTTTCAGCTGATTGCTTCTTGTTCGAGCATAAAAGTCATCTCTTGACTCTTAATTGCTGTGTCTGCCTTCTCCTGCCTACCACTGTTGCATTTATTAAAGTCACGACGTCGGCACGTTCAAGTGGGATCAGGATCTCGGATGAATGTGTGCAAGTCAAGCACATAAGAGCGTTCAAATTTGTTTTATTTAAAACAAAACGATCGCGCTCTATTGATTCAGCAGTCCGACCATCCTGTCGTCCCCCCCTGCGAGATCGCTAATAACGATAACATCAGCGGGGGTGGATGTGCTCTCGTTAAGACTGAGATATCCACTCTCTGTAATGTATACGGTACACTGTGGCCCAAGCACACGAAAACAGAGTAGTAGTACTGCTGCAAGTCAGAGAGAGCAATAAATGAGCATCTCTGCAAACGCAGTAACGTTAAGCACCAATTTAAAAATCAAACAAACACAAATGAGCACTGCCCTTCTGTTCTATGTGTTAAATGCCCACATGAAACTACAGTGAGGCAGATTAATGTGATATGACTCTAACAATAATGATAATACTGATTTAAAGCACTGATGAGGATACCTTGCTTGCGATCGCACCGCAACCCTAGTTGGCCCTGACTTCTGTTTCTCTCTGCTCGTCATACCCGCGCCCTTTCCTATAGCTCAGCAGAACATGCTTGTTTCCATTTGTTTTGCACAGGAGGCGACTTTTGTCACATAAAAATTGATCTTGACAAGAGAAATATATGCTGGTTATGCACTAAATGTTCCCTAATGTGGCAGTGACACTGGCTGGGTAATCGATGTGTAAATCTGCCTGCCACGAATGGAAAGACCAAAGCCAGCCGCATATGCAGTCCATGCTCACTTTCAAGTCACCTTTGTATTATCTCAAATTTTATATGAACGAATGCCAAGGACAATAAAATGCAAGAGCCAGAATAAAGCTGTACCTCTAAACCTCTTTACATTACACTGATAGTATTGATGGATTTTTTTTTGGTCTTCGGTATTGGTACTGTTATGTGATTTGGGCTTGTGCTGACTCTTCAGTTACTAATCTTACCCTTCCAAAATTAAACCTTGAGGACTACTGTTAAATTCTGCTTAGGCCTGGACATTTGATTGAATGAACACTGCAGAAAATCTGCCTTATGTAAAAGGTGAGAAGGGACAAGATAGCAAAGTGTGTAGATGTGTAAGTGTGCACCTTCAATATGTGCCTGTCCCGGCAAAACAGGAGGGCAGCATAAGGTCAAAGCCTGGATCAAGAGCTGAGTCCCCCCTCCCGTGGAATAGGTAGTGGGATAAAGGAAGAGGCTGGGAAGCTATCCCAGGCCCCAGGGCCTTTCAAAGGCTGCACACACACATGCGGTGACATGCAGCAGATAGTCAAAGCTCTCCCCTCCTACGCTTGACTGATGAGCAGTGACAGCACGAGGTCTGACTACCACTAGGGGGTTTTATGCAAAAAAATAAAAAGAGGCTGTTTTGATTCAGTGTGAAAATGCACTACAGCAAGTGTTTTTGTTTTTTTTTTTACAGTGTTACATGGGTTTAAGAGTGTGTGTTTGTGCGTGCAGGGGGCGGAGGGACGTGTCTGATTAACTTTCAGTCAACGCACGTGTCTGTTTGAAGGATCGTGGGCGACTGCACTTCATGCCTTGACAGCTTGGGTAGCTGCATTCTTGAATTCACTTACAAGAGATTAAAAGTGTGTGTGTGTGTGTGTGTGTGTGTGTGTGTGTGTGTGTGTGTGCGCGTGTGTGCATGCGCGCGCAACTGGCTTTGACAGTCACGGCTTGTCTGAAGATCAATGAACCTTATGGTTTTAGCTACATTCTTACATTTAGCATCTGCACTCAAATGTGCTAACTGCAAATTCATGTGTGGGGTTTTTAAAATACATTTAAATACTTATTGGTAACACTTGAATGCTCGGTGACTATAGATGACATGAATTTAAAGTGCACGTATGCGGTCTATGTAGTAAAGCGTGTGTACATTAGTGCATTGTTTTATACCGTCTCCTTTGCAGTCAATGTGCACTAGCACAGAAATAGAGTTCAGTGACTTCCCACCTACACTGAAGGGGGAAAAATACATGGCTCTTTATTGGCTTTGTATGCAGCTGGTATTTCCAGTGGAATGTGGAGTTTAAAGCTACGGCTAACTGCCTTAGCTAATCACAGACATTTGCTAAGAAACACATCCCTAACATTAGCTGTTTGACAGCTAACTAGATACAGAGATATGGCGCCAGAAGTTAGGCCAACCCCATTAGCTTAGCGTTGGTATCAGAGTCTGACGTGTTTGCGTGTTAGTCTGTCTTTTCACGCTAAGCTAGCTCTATATTCTGAATTGGATTCTCATGCTTGTGCTCCCTGTGTGTTAATTAGCTTTTTAAATCCTCACCTCTTGTAAAGGAGGATGGCAATAACGATGCATATGATGAAGACAACAGCTAGCACAGGCCCCACCACCCAGATGAGGCCCTCCTCCTCATCGATGATTGGCTGGGGATCGATGTCGGCTGAAACGACCGAGTCCGAGTAGGGGCTGGTAGCATACATAATCTGAGCCAGGGAAAAACAAATTAAAGGTAAATGTTCTGAAATACGCGCCATTTTTAAAAAAAATGAAAGGTTTGTCCAGTTTTCTGTGCATCATTTCGACATCAAAAGTGTTGGCGGGTACAACAAACCCAATCTAAACGCTTTCCAGGGTGTCAAATGTGCTACACGCAGTCTGATACCCTCTTATATCCGGATTTAACAGTTTGTTTTGTTTCCGCTTCTTTTTACTCTAACTCTCGTTGGTTAAAAAAAAGTGTTAGGGGGTGTTAAAAATAACATTTATCCACAGAGTGGTCTCTAACACGCTCCATATGTGGGTAAGGACCTTCTCGCTTTTCTCTGATGCTAAATGACACCTCATGCGTGTCTTTTAGATGCCAGCAGCTTTGACAAAGCGTCAGTATTTGACGCCCTGGGAATGAGAGCGGGCTAGTACATCTAGACCTATTTTTGGGTGCCTGAGGTATTTAAAGCAGCACTGCAAACCTTCAGTTAATATACGGCCACTGCTGAGCATATCTTGGCGAAGACAGACATGACCAACAATACATATTAAAAGCCAATTCAAAGTTTTTCTGTGTAGTTCATTCTAAGCCGGACTTTGACCAATCAGAATTATCTTTAGTATCTCTCCTATACTGGAGCCTTGATTGAACTATTCCACAGTCCAAGTGAAGATTAAAAAAAAAGGTCCAGTGGGAAGAAAATATATGCTTCAGTGGGCAAATTAGAGATTTCCCTCCGTCCGTCATTATCGTTTTTGCTCTACCTGAACTCAGGGTTAGTGGAGAGAGTGTGAGGCAGCACTATAGACCCTGCAGCTCATCAACTCCATCATCTTGCCTGCAGCTGCCTAATCATGCAGCTTTCTGGTCTTCAGTACAGACAGACAAATGCACACACACACTAGCTGCAGCAGCGAAGATAAGGCGGACCGCACACTGGATGCAATTAAAGAGGAGCTCTGTTATCGAGGTGTTCTCGCGATCAGCTAAGGTCTTAAGGGGCTTCTCTCCCTAAAGCAGCAAGGGTCAGCTTCTTCTGGCTGCAGCTTTAAGTTTTAAAGTCCAACGCCTCAAAAGGACTCAGAGTAACACATCTGACCAGAAGCCAGCTCCAACCCTCAGCCAGGACGCGGCACGGTTAACCTTCTCTGCTTACCAACACGGACAGCTGCTTTTTATTTTTTTATTTTAAGAACAAAGAATGTGAAATCACTAGCAAGGGGGCTTCCTAATGGGAAGAAAACTTATACTCGAGTATCGTGGGGTAGACTTACATTCTCGGACATCTCCAGAACAGCAAGCACAAAGAAGATGTATTCCTGGCCATTCTGAAGTTGCTTGTTCTCAAAGTCCCCATAGATCTTTCCATCTCCCAGGGTGAACTGTTTGGGCAGGTCTTTGAAGTAAGCGGCGATATAGGCTTTGGGTTCTGCCTGCCTCTGGAAACGAAGGCCCCTGCTCGTTCGGTTTATCTCCTTCAGCAGCTACAGTGAGGAGTGAGAAGCAGACAGTTGATAACACACAGGCACACGTTCCAGTACACACATGAAAACAAATCCACACAAACCAAATATCTCTATCTAGATTTTTTTTCTTCTTCTTCTTTTTTTCCCCTGATCGCTGAGCTGAAAACGCTGATTGCAAAAAAAAAAAAAAGGCCGGAACATTACAAGAAAAGATCAATGATTTATTTCGTGTTTTTTTGGACTACAAAAGATTGTCAGATTAAAAGATTGTGTGGATTTCCAGCATATAAAACAGCTGATTATCCAACAGCTTCAAACAGTAAAAAAGACACCAAATTAATTCACAGCTCAATTATTCTTCTCTTGCTGATAGCATCAGAAAGATTTTTTGATGAAATATGTAGACAAATAGAAGAGAAGAGTTTTCTGTGTTTGACGACTTCTGTTATGCGTTTTTAATTCTTTGCCTTCAGTTCGAATGAAAGATGTGTAGAGCTGGATTATATATATTGAGATTAAATTAGCAACATGTTCAAATTCACGTTTAATTTGTGCTTTATTTGTTTGCCGTTTTTCACTCCTCTGTTGCCTCCTTGGGCGATTAGTTTTAGCGCTTGTGACTCTAATAGGCTGAAGGACTGTGCCCTTCGTACGAGCCATCAGATTTTAAATTTCTGGTACAAAGCGCGGATGATAATTATGCTAATCGGGCCTGGCTAGTTGTTTCGTCGTCTGAATGCATATCCACGGCCTGTGCGCGTGTGCGTGCGCGGTTGTCATTCACTTTAGAGAGGGTGCGCTCATTGTGTGTGCTCTGTTTTGGCTGCGGGGCTGTTGGTGCTGCCCGATAATGTCTTCAATCATCTCTCCTGTCAACACAGCTAAATCTAGCTGCCCTTGGGAAAAGTTGTGAAAAGGTGAGTGCCAATATTGACAAACAAATAAATTCTGACAGAGGGGTGACTTTTGGCCAATCGGTCAAGGCTACAGACACATCGGCACGAGCTGGAAAGCCGATACCAGGTGAGACACCGCGTGTTTTTCTTTCAGCCTTCCAGACACGTGCGACATCTCAAGATTTAAAAATTGAGGTATAATTATCAAGATTCGATTTGCGAGTGCTATTCTTCTTGTTCCACCTCGAATTGAAACATTTGCTTACACATACATCAATGCATAGCCCAGACCCCCCACCCCTCACCCCCCTCGAATTATCCTGACTGGCTAAATATAAAAGTTGTCAAGTGTTTTGTGGATATGCAGGTAGCCTAGCTTTGCCTGGAATGAGAAGAGACATGAAGGCCTGATGCAGCTCTTCAGGTAATTACCACAGACATAAAGAGGAGGAGGAGGAGGTGGGGATAGGGGTTTGAGTTTGCAGTGCACTTGATGGCTACTTTATGTTCTCATTTCCATATGAACAGTGCTCTCTGCAGCTATTTGCGTCAATCAGCGGGACTCATCTGCTGTTCTCCCAGCCCCTTATTTTTTTTCCTAGTTTGAAGGAAAAGACGTGTGCGGGCTGCATGTGCGCAAAGTTTATAGGGCTCGTTATGAAGCCGAGTATAATAAGGAGATAAAAAGAAAAAAAAATTATAGCCATTATAACCAATTATGACAATTAAAACCAAATCATCCTTTTCAGCATACCTCCTCCAAATTCATCTCGTCAGGACTATCCCAGGGTTTGAAAAACTTGCCGGTGCGTTGCTTCTTCAGAGGTACCACCACAATATAATAACCCCTGCAAAATATAAAGTGTTATATAAATACAAATTGTTCTGGACTGGGTGGAGTCAGTGGAATAAACAACACAGCAAGAAGAGCCACGGCAACGGTGTCTGTCCGTATTAGAAAGCGTAGTCTGCTGACCAGAAAACAGTGCAAAGAGACTAAAATCATGCTTTTAGCAAGTTACATGATCTCTTATCATCTGATCAGGGATTTCTTTTCTGCATTAATTCAAGCATGTTCATTGAAGTCAGGCAATATGGTTATACCTCGGTTAGGCCCCCTGTGGGCTAATTAGGAGAGCTCAGCAAAGCGAGATGGGTTTTTCATCTCTTCATCGTGGTGGCAACAGAGATAACGACCTCCTGCCAGATTTGGGCTTCCTGGTTTGGGCGCTGCTCTAGCTAGCATTAGCCAGGATAGCAGTGTGGCCAGCTAATGGGAAACTAATTAGCTTAAGCTCTGGCGTGGGAGATAGTGGTCCAAATGTAACCACCGATTTAAAAAGGAATAAAGAAAACCCCAAGATGGGTTTGGAGCTTCAGTCTGCAATCGGATGTGATCCTTGGCCTTCTGACAACCCTGCGCTTTGTTGAAAGGCTGTAAGAGACTTTATAGGGCTTAGAGGAGTGTGCTTAAATGAGCCGGGGTGCTCCACTGTGTAATGACTCAGGTGAAGTGGATATTACACTGAAATGCAGGGATGAATATAAATGACTGTTTTGGAAGAATTACCCCTGACAAGGTCAGCTATCAAGTTAACTTGTTTATTTCCATTCACAGAGCAACAGTAGGAAATACAAATCAGTAATGTGGATGTGGGAAACGAGTTAAATATCCAACAAGACACATTTTGATACACTACCCAGGTCAGGAAATTCAGAGTTGACTCAGGAACGCTGCTCCGAGCTAATCTGTTGGCTTATGTTGTTATTATGTGTTTGACTGCATAGCTGCAATGGATGTATTGTATCTCACTGATGGAGCTCAATTCGGGACTGAAAACAATACTTCTGATCTATGCAGTACTAATGAATCAAAAAATAAAAGGAAAACACATGTGCACGTTTTTTTTTCTGCTTACCTTACTCTCTCAGAAGTCTCCACTGCAGGTAGCTCCACAGTCACCATACCGTCTGAGTTGGTCTTGTCGACCAAATAGGGTTTGGTGCGGAGGACGTCCGGGGCCGTCATGGTGGACACGCGGTGTTGAAGACCTCCCGCGCTGTTGCCGCGATTGGTCAAGAGGAAAGAGTACTGAGTTTCAGGCTGAAGACCCGTGATTAGCTTCTGGGTTAACTTCCCATCGACCTCCACACTCTGCCCGTTATCGTAGAGGATCTGTAAAAGGATGATTCACTTGAGGTTTCATGTAGAATACCACATGATTTCTAATGTAGTGTACATTGCAAGTATTTACAAGGCTTTGTGTTGCGTGTATATGAAAGTGCCATACTGAGCTAGGCAATGCTCACAGTGAAAGGTTGAGCAGGGTTGTAGGTGTCTGGAATTTCCCATGTCAGCAGCACCGACGACTTCATGGCAGCTTTCACGTGAAAATTTTTTGCAAACACTGCTAAAAGAAAGGGGGAGCATGTGATTTAGACACAAAACATCCTCTCGCTCTTTTTTTTTTAAAACAAATCTACCGACAGAAGTCCCACATCGTTGCTTACCTGATGCCTTCTTTAAACCAGGCTGAAAGCAGCAGTGCTACTCTGAACTCAACACTATCCTCTTACCTTCTTACCCACCAGCTCTTAAAATTAATGACTGACCTTTGCTTAACTGACAAGACAAAGAGACGTACATACTTACTCCACGTGCATTTCTTAAATGACTGTTAGATTAAAGAGACTAATGATAGGGCAGTATGTCAGAACCAAAGTCTTCGGGTTGACTCCGTACTTTGACAACTTCTGCCTTTTGAGGTTTTTAGGGAAGTGATTGGAAAGGGCAGAGCAGGGAAAGGTCGGCTTGTTATTGTTATTTTTTTTTTAAAGGGAAAGGCCTAAAAAAAATTCAGGGACTGGTCCTACCTTGATCCACAGGCTGTGTCCTGAATTGGACACTTGGGCTATAGGGACCAGCGCCCTTGCTGGTGAAGGCACACATTTTAATATCATAAGTAGTATCGGCCCTAAGGCCATCCAGGATGACTGTCGACTCCGGGGCAGTGATGAAGAGTTCTGAGGGACTGCGCGGGCTGTTGATGTCCTTGTACTGCAGAGCGTACTTCACTATTTGCCCGTTTCGTTCTGCCAGCAGCACAGGTTGCCAGCTAACCTGAATGGTGGAGGTGGTGGCGCCCTCCGCTTTAATGTTCTGAGGGTAGCCGCTTGGAACGTCCTCGTTTGTGGTCACTTCTTTGACCGTTTCTTCACCAAAGCCCACCTTGTTGCGCGCCGATAGGCGAAAAGTGTAAGAGGCTCCCTTGTGGATCTCTTTGGTTGTGTAGTGGTTCTCTCTCTCTGCGAACTCAATAACAGTCAGAGGATCCACATCTTTACGGCCGAAGCGGAGACGATAGCCTTGCAGGGGCCCGTGAGTTATTGCTGGGGGGTTCCACTGGAGGAGAGCTGTGCCCATGTTGGTTGTACTGACCTTAAGCCAAGGTTTTTCAGGAACTAATAGCAGCAATGGAGAAAGGGACAAGTTAGAAATATTTGCAGCACACAGGCATTCAGTGTTAGTCAATCTACAGTCAGCTATCTCTGTCTTTAGTGTGGCATGACGCAGTACAAGAGGCGTTTCCTGGTTTTTTGTTTTGTCTGTTTACGTTTCTACAATAAAAGTGCCTTCAGCTTTGCCATGTCATACCAGTGGGTAAGACTTATTGTTTCTTAATGAGACAGTAATTAGCTGTATTCGTGCTCACTGACAAGTGTAAATAATGCTTAGGATATTACATAATAGTTTGATTGTTATTAGATGCAATACTATAGCATTGCAAAGTGGAGATGTGTCAGCAGTGATGGTTCCGTTACCTGCACCAGTGGTGGTGATCAGCTTGGGCTTGCTGCGTGCACCGTCGCCCTTTGTCGTGAAGGCTGCGACAGTAACAGAATACGTGGTCTCAGCCTGCAGTTCTGTGATGATCATTTCCTGTGAAGACACAAGACTTGAGTTGCAGGATGCTCATGTGTTATTATGCAGATGCAAGCAAACAGAAGTGGGATGTGATATTAAAATAACCTTCACGAACACATTCCTTTAGCATATGTGAGGCAGCACGCTAAACAGCTGGCCAAAGATGCAGATCGAGAATCCCAGCTGTAGCCAAGCAACAACACAATCAGGAACAACCTTTCTTTCCAATATTTCCAGTGTTTATTATCTTGACTTCACTGTCAGATAAACAGCTCTTTGCAAATCGTCTCTCCCTCCTCGCTGACAGGAAGAGACCCTACTGAGCGCAGCAGCAGTTGGCTGGGGGTGTGACCGGGCTGTTCGCCCAGCGAGATTTACCCCTTTGGTGATGGTGGCAACTTTTCCGTCTGTAGAAGGTGAATTGTGCTTGATCAGCAGCTTCTTTTAAGCCTAGTTGAGTTTTTATCTGAAGTTTAACCATTTCCAAACATACTACACGTGACTATTTATCCATTTGCACATGAGTAAACCACAATAATTCAAAGGGCCAACACAGTTTGACATCTTGAAGTTAAAAAGTCACCAAAAATAAACGAAAACGTCACCCCCAACCAGATGGCTGCACCTTCCTGAGCCTGGTTCTGCCAGAGGTTTCTTCCTGTTAAAAGGGAGTTTTTCTTTCCCACTGTTGCCAAGTGCTTCCTCTGAGGGGTTGTTTGATTGTTGGGGTTCTCTCTGTATTTTCTCTGTATTATTATTTGACCTGGTTTTGACATGCTGCATCACATATACTTCAGCTCGAAGCATGTGTGACTTGACAGGGATCACAGTGAAAAGCTTTACTTAACAAATAACTACAAAAGTTCAAATTTTATTTCATGTTATGTTTTGTTCATCAGCACTTGTAGTTTGGTAAGCTTCAGATGAGCTTCCTTTCTGCAGTTATTAAAGATGAAATAACACTCAACCTATTAGTTAACATATGTACGGGCATGCAGAGGTTGACAGCAGCAGAAAACATTTGTATTTCGTGAAGTTGATCTACTCACATGATCAGTTGTATCATCATATTCCCACTGATTTTGAGATCAGAACATGGAGAGAAAAAGAGACAACAAATAAGGCATAGACACTAATCACTGGAAATAAAATGCACACACAGTGTTTGTCTACAGCCACTAAATAAATTAAATACAATTTTTTCATAGAATATTTACAGCAAAAGCAGAAATGATCATCCATATACAGATAAACAAGCTTGTGTGTCCAACTGAATTCTCATTAGTGGCAAAACAAGTTACAACTAAGCTGAATAAATAATCAGGCTTACATAACAATAGTTTGTAATTGTGAGTGAGAAAAACATTATGTGTCTCAGATGTGGTGGTGGCTGGCTGAGGGTGGGGTGGGGGTGTTGTACCTGGGCATCATCAATCAGGATGTCCTTGATGGCTGGCTGTCCTGTGGGCTCCCCATTAACCATCCTGACATAGTGCACCTGGTACCCTCGGATCTGACCGTGCTGCTTGGTGGGCATCGGTGAACGCCAGATCACTTTAATTGATGAAGAGTTGACAGCCTCCACCTCAACTTTACGAGGTGGCCCGCTAGGAACTGGAGGAACACCATGGGATAGAAGAAAAAAGGTGAAAATTATAGAGAACCCCTTCACCCCCTTTTTTTTCTCTCTCTTTTTTTTTGAATCTCGCCCAAAGCCGAAGCGCAAAATGCTGCAGTGACCAAAAAAATAAAAAATAAAAATCACAAAAGTGCAGCAAACTGCAACAAGCACTGCATGACATCAATATTTCAACAATGGTAAGGAGGGGGGGGTAAAAACCAACCGCAAAAACAGGTCTGACAACTGACCTAATGTCGAAACATTAAAAATGGGTAGAGTGGATTTTAAAAACATGGAATAAAAATGCCTTTTTGCCAAAATAGAAAAGTGGAGCCAAAGGAGGCTTCAAGAGTTTCGACTGCTTGAAGCACGGCAAGAATTTTGGCTATGGAGCAAGAAAAAAAAATGGGTTAAAAATGACTGTATCACATGACGAGAGACAAAAAAAACTTTTTAAAAAATGGCCTTCAAAAAAAATCTTCCACCTTTTGTTTTGCCCACTGTCCTCAATTTGTCAAGTTCTCAAAAAAAAAAGAAAAAAGTGAAAAATACGATGACATTCGGTAAAAGTTTCAAAAATGACAGTTGGGACTGGAAGTTTGGAGGCCTTCTGCTGAAAATGCCATACCATGTGTTGAAATTGAGCAGCGTACGAGGTGGGGGATATAAAAAAGCCAAAAAATTGTGCTTTTTGCAAAGTGAGTTTCTTTTCTTTTAAAAAAGCATTGTCCAAAAATAGGGTTAAAAGAACTGAGTGTCGACAGTCATATTAGAAGCAGGCAGAGAGGGTAGAAGAGAAGAGGGGGGTTTGTAGATATAGGCAAGGCTGTTAGTATTTGACAGGGTAGGTTAAGAAGGGTAGACTGGAATTGCAGCTGGAGCTTTGTTTTAGCGAACACATACCATCCTCCTCTGTGCGGATGACCTGCGGCAGGCTCTCCGGTCCTGCTCCAACATCTGTATGAGCAGTGACAGTCACACGGTACTCTGTCCATTTTTCCAAGTTTTCCAAAAGGTACTGGGTGCTTTCCGGAGGGATGTTGACGATTTGACGAGTAGACGCGTCCTCCCCTTCGGTCGCAGCGTACTGGATGGCGTATTGCGTTATGATCCCGTTTTGTAATTCGACAGGTGGTGGCCGCCAACTTACCAGGATGTTGGTGGAGCTGGGGCTATAGCACTTGACTTCCTGAGGTGGGCCCGAGGGTTCTGGTTGTCGGGTTGGATTTGGAGCAGGTTTTTTGGGGTTTGGTTTTGGTGGGTTTTGGTGAGGCCATTCATTGGGTTGGATTTTTTTTTTTTTTGGGATTTTGTGTTTTGAAAGGAGTTTCAGTTTTTTGTTTTTTTCAGGGTGATGATGGTAGAATTGACCAAACCAAGGGAAAAAAAGAAGAGGGAAATAAAATGATAAAAAAAATGAGGCAAAAGCACAAGGACACGTGGGTAAATCAAAAACATTTTAAATCAGTGAAACGTGGAATACACAAATAAAGGCAAAACGAAAGGTAACGACAAACACAAAAGTGTACCAACTCGTGATGAATGGATGGTGGTGACTGGGAAAATTAAATGGACTGATTTACCATATGTAACCTACCTTTGTCATGAACAAAAAATTTTTTATAAAAACAAAGAAGACAAAAATCACATATTCTAATATTCTTAGATCCCGTAAATATGAAAGAAAAAAAAAAGCTACACCTACTTCAGATGACATGTAAGTTAAACCATCTTAAAACAGACTAAGAAAAATTTGGCAAGCAGTTACCATCAATCCAAAAACATAAAGGTTGATGCTGTAACTATTTTTAAAAATAGAAAAAAATATATATTGTGTTTGTCACCAACCTTTCCGAAGCCTGTTGGTTTGTGGTAAAAGCCTGATTGTACAACAGAGAACTTCCCAAGGAGACATGACTGATTTATTACATTCTGATAACATTGGCATGCACTGTTCTTTCCAAGTTAACTACATCATTTACTACATCATCTGAGCCAAGTTAAAACTTGTGATCTTTTATACCTACCTGATCCCTGCCCTTGTCTTTCAAAGCCCTCAGATTTAGGTCAGATACACAGAAGTTTCCTCTTCTTTTTAAAAACATTCATTTATTTTTCTATAAGAAATCTAAGGCTGGTAATTCTCTGCATTTCCAATTTTTGTTTTTACCCCCTCCCCCAATTTTAACCAGCTGCATAAATCTGAGGTCTTTCGGGTGAACATGTCCCTAACTACAAAGGCAGTACTCGCTTTGAGCTTTCTATGATATTGAAACTCATGAACGCTCTTCGTTCAAATCTGAATTGAGTATTAAGGTGAGAGTTCTTGAAGAAAATGGAAAAAAAAGTTGCTTTGGTTCTCTCCGTTGTAGCCACATAGAAAGCTCAGACAGACTCCAAAACATTTCTATTCTCCTATTTTTTGGCTGACATGCAATTTCAGGAGACAAGGCTTCCTAAAGGCCAGCTATGCCCTTTCATTTAGGAGAAAAAAAAGGAGACACAGATGTGGGCATTCACATAAATAATTCAAGGCTTTATCATTCATTTACGTCTGTTTTTGCACAACAAAGGTGGAGAGCCCGCAGTTTTTTTTTTATAACCTCGTCTCCTGACTTTACAGGAAAGCCCCGGGTACACTGCCCATGCAACCTTTTCAAAGGGGGAGGGGGATACAGCATGGTCAGGTAGATTTTGTTACACTGATTTTCCATTTTAAGTGTTTACAGCTTTGCTATTTTCAAATGCATCAAACATTTAAAGGGGGAAAAATCTTATTTGGTTTATCTGTGCTCAGAAGGACCTTTCTGACATTTTTGTCACATCTTCGATTTTTTATTTTTTTTGCGGCCCACATAAAACTTTGAATGCATTTGAAAATGTGTTCCTTCCCAGATAGTTTCAACCCTGTCAGATAAGGAAGAAGACCTACGTGTCTGTGGAGTTTCTGCAGAGATTTCATTGGTGTAAGCTCCAACTCCGTGTTTACTTCGGGCAGCCAGCCGAAAAGTGTAAGTAGTGAAGGGCTTCAAGTCCTTCAGTAGGTACGTTGTTGTCGGCTCAAAGCTGATTCGTTTCTGGGAGGAAAGGGTGGCATTGTCACTTTGTGTATAAGATTCGTTAAACTACAGCAGAACAGAAGGAAAATCAAATGATAGGTTTTACTAAGACAGCTTTAATTTGAGCTATTGTCTCACTGAAGTCACAGATTTTACCAATAACAGTTATATCCATAGTTAAACCTCTGAAATAAACAATATCTTAGAAGTTTAACAGTGGAACAACTGCATATTCGTGCATTTACTTGGTAAGGATAGATCAACTATGCAGACTAATAACATGATAAGTAGGCAAATAATAATATTATTAAACACAATAATCCCAAAAATGGTTGGAACCTTATTAATGTGTTAAGGAGCATTATGGACTCTTAAGTCTTAGCAAAATAGCTTAATATTAGAAAGTAATTACCTCCTCTTTGTCATCTCTCTTTCTGTATAAAAGCTCGTATCCTGTCACTTGATTTTCTTGTCCGGTTTGCGTCTGAGCGTTCCACGACAGCAAAATGCTCGTTTCTGATTTGGCTTCTCCTTTGAAGTCGGTTGGTTGGGACGGAACTGAAATTAGAGTGAAGAGATGAATTCATTACTCGTTGTGTCTTGCACTATCCACTCTCATCCGAGTCACGCGTGCACACACACACGCCACTTGGCGGTCGAGTTATTGCGATAGTCTTCACAGGACTTTTTCGTGAGACATAAACAACGAGGCATTTGAATCGCTCCTTCTCACTTAAGATTACTGGCTAAAAATGTTTTTCACACTCAAAATTTTCATTGCGGGGTTAAGAGCAACGATACTTTTTAGCAGCCTTTTTCCGGTTTTGTATTTTCATTCATTGTCTGTTGCCGTTTTTTTTTCTTAATGATTTAAAAACAAACCCACCTCCGGTCTTTGCAATGATTTGAAGATCTGGAGAAAGAGGCCCATCACCCACTGAAGTGTAGGCTAAAATTTTGATATAGTAGGTCTTATTTGGGATGAGGCCCTGAATGGTGGCAATATTAGACCCCCGGACGATCTGCTTCTCCCAGTGGTTGGGGTGCTGGCTGGGATCCATGGTGTAGTAGACTCGGTAGCCCGTGATCTGTCCGTTGGCCTCCTCTGGCTCATCCCACTGGATGAACGCTGTGGTGGCGCTCATCATGTGACCTCGGACCTGCCTCGGTGCGGTGCTGGGTGCCTGCTCAGCAGTTTTGGCCTCAATGCTCTCGCTGGGTGGCCCTCGGCCGATGTTGTTTACCGCCACCACCCGAAACTCATAGTCGGAGTAGGGGCTGAGGCCCCCGACGCTGTACCTAGTGGTGGCTACGCCATCAATCTCTTTGTACAACTCATCCGAGTACTTGGACTTGTGCTGGATGATGTAGTAGGAAATTGGTTCAGGGTTGCCAGAGTCCCAAGCCAATGTTATGCTTGTGGCTGTGCGCTCTTCCACTACAGGAATACCAGGAGCCTTGGGCAACGCTGTGATGATAATTATAGAATGAATATTAATAAAAATGCAAAACACACAAAAGTCACATATTGGTAGAGGAATTTATTGTACATGCCGTAGAGACTTTATTTTAATTTGTTGATGGTTGACTTTTATTGATAACTTTCATTTACCAGACCGCTGCACATGAAAGTGATGAGCCACAGTGTATGTGGAGTCATAAGAGACTGTGTTGTGCGTATTCGATTAGGTGGGTGGATAGTCTTAATATTACTTTAGTTTTCCTAGTTTACAGTCGTGTAAAAAAAAAGAAGAAGAAAAAAGCGACATATCATCTAATGAGTGAGATTTAAGGCCTGTACACTCCACGTTCGGCATTTCGGAGCGATGTTGTCGTTAATCTTGGGTTTCCCAGTGTTTATCACTTTAATAATTAAACAGGTAAATTTATTACTTTAATTCCCCACACCGTGGCACATGGCAAAAAGATATCAGGGCAATAGATTGTCTTTATACACCATCTGAAGTATGCTTTTGGGGGAGCTCCTGCCAGAGGGTTATATTGTGACTAATATCTCTGTGTTGTGTCTTGGAAAAACAAAGCTGAATGTCTGTGTGCGTGGCTCTGTCCCCGGTGGGCTCGTAAACATGGCGGCACCAATCGGGGGTATCTTTCTGACACACTGCAGTGTAGATATGATTACGCACAGATAAGTACCATGTCTACACCAAAGTATACTCACTATGTTTCATTCTCTAACATGCCCCCTCCTTTCTTACAAATTGCTCGCAGAAATGGTGCGCTTTTGGCTCTGTAGCTCTCCAGCTGAGAGATAAGCACTTCACTATATTCTCAGCCTGGCATCTAATGCACCGAGGCTGGTGCCAGGGCTTGTCTAAAGCTTTAAGGAATCCTCTGCAGATGACTTATCGTGGCAGTGTGAGGTAAATAAGTTCCTTTAAAGCACTGCCAGTAGTCGCTGCTCGGATAGATTACTAACAAATATTAGCTGCAAACTGGAGACATACTGTATTTTGAAGTAAATACACACTCTAAGAACTGAACTATTAATACCTTTGCCTCTAGCATTGGCATTTCTATGAAAATTACAGTCTTTAATTACAGTATTAGAAGAAGAATTAAAGGCACATGTACCTTTCACTGTTATCTGTGCCGCAGCCTCTATCACCCCGAGGGTTGACATGGCTACACATGTGTAATTGGCCGATTGCCGTACGTCCGTAAGCTCCAAGACGTTACGTCCAATGGGCATATCGTCTTCCGGCGTAAGATCCTCAGCTCCCATCATCCACTTGACATATGGCATGGGGGAGCCCACAGCTACACATGTGATATTGACACTGCCGCCAGGCATGATCTCATTGTCTGTAGGTGGAATGGAGAATCGCGGTGGCACCCGTCGCACTAAAAAAAGACAAAAAAATAGCATGAAAACCAGGCAGAATCTGGGGAAACCTTTGCAGAAAAACGGCATTCACCCCAAAAAGAAGAAAAAATTCTTTAATGAGAATATTAACAGACTCTTAAATGTTTAATAGTGTCAAATTCTCTAAGATTTCTCCATTTATGAATGTTCTCATGCGATCCGAGACTTCTTGGCGAATGGATTAACAACAACACAAGCACCATGCACAAAAAAACTGCATCACCATCAGTACGGATGTACAGAACTGCACAAACTGCTGGAGAGTCGACAGCACTCCACAGTTGTGTGCAAACAAACAACTTTCAGGCTGCAAACTTCCAGCTGATGTGAGATAATGTGCCGCATCACATTCTCACATCACATGGACATGTAGGTCATACACTTAAAGGCTTCACGCGCGACAAACGGGAAAAGTGTCTCGTGTTTTTAAGGTCACTACAATGCACTGTTAACAATGCTATAAAGATGGCTAAAAAGGTAACTGACTGTGCTATACACCTCAGATAAATGTGAAATTTATTAAGGGGAGTAGTTATACTGCCGCTCAAAGCATGAATAATTACAGTTAGTGATCCTACAATTCAATCCATGCCTGGGAACGAATCAAAATCATTTATGATGCTAATTCAAACTGTTTTCAGTATGACTATACGCCTCTCAGTACATTTTGACAGAAAGGGCTAAGAAACGTCATTCAGTTTGACAGCTGTGAAATGATGTGCCATGTTAGGGATTTATAGGAAAGGATTCAATCCTAAAAGGAGGGTAACACACTTAAAGACGGATGCATCTGCAGGGTTCGAACAATGCATTGGTGCAGCCAACTTATCGGTCAATATCAGCTATTGGCTCTTATATCGGTATCAGCATATATAATGATGTTGCATAATTTGTCCACTAGAGGGAACTCTGCAAACAATCAGCAGATTAAAGACTTATTTTAAAAATAAAAGCTTATTAAATAAAAACTACTAACAAGGAGTGATAAATAACTAGGCATAAGCAAATGTTACAGAAATCTGTCTGAAAGAAAAGTATCGGCCGATATACTGTAGGGTTAAATCATCAAATATCGGCATTGTATCTGCTTGGGATCTGGGAGGGAATATCCCCTCTCTCAATGTAATTTTACTTTTTTTCTTCACTAATACAATGAAACCTCCGAAACTAGTTTTGCAGCACATCAATAATGCATTATAATGTGCTATTCCTGCAAAAATGTGATACATTTCACTCTTACGGCAACTCTTTTTAAAAAATATTGTTAGATTAAATTACTCTTAATTGTGCAGGTTTGCTCCAATAAAAGATGAATGTTAATGTGTGACGCCGGTAACACATGAATGGTATCGAGGCCTTCTGGAGGAGAGCAAGAATCAATCATGCATACAAGAACAATGTTGGCTTTAGGAGGCAACCACATGAGGGAGTCTAGGGAAAGGGGGCTGCGGGGGCAAAAGAAGCAGTAACAGGGTCAGAGGGAAGACATTGTGTCACTCGGTGTAAATGGAGAGGTTAGCCTGACACTGTTACACTGCTCTAACTGCGGCTAGCACAAGCTAAGGGAGAACAGAGAGCCACAAAAGAAGGTAACATCATCTTAGCACTCAGGTTTATCCAGGGGACGTAGGCACAAAGGAAATGAGGCTGGTGCTACCAGGTGCTGTTGTACAACTTCTAGCAAGGATTTAAATAAAACGTAAAGTCAGTGTTACTGCTCATGGAATTCAAAATAGATTACTCAATAAATTATTTAGCAAACCTTGAAGAAATAAATGAAGGATTAAATCACTTCTAAAGATTATAGGAATATTTGCAGTTACACTTACGCTGAGTCTAAGCTAGTTACTTGTGCTATATTTGACTAGAACTCAGACGTGCTCTTGCAGCTGCCTGCTACTAATTCACAGAGCCCATTCTGTTGAACAGGCGGCAGCTCTCCAGACAGGAAATCTAGGGGAACTGCTTGCATTATTAAATACAACGTTTCTCTCACTCAATATTTAATTAATATCCAATTGGATCACGCTCCCCACAGACATAATATTATCCTGCTCATTTGAATATCATTACATTTGTCAAGTCTTGTGGATAACGCTCTAAATACATCATTCTTTCATGACTTCCTGCGCAGAAACATCCTCATCTGAGGAAGTGGATCATCTCTAACGGCAGGATTGTTTTTAGAGCTTGATGCCTGCCTTTGGTTCCAATTACAACAAGAGGTGGATTTCGGTTAAAGATGCTCTTATCTGTGACAGACTTCTGTTAGAGGGAAGTTTTTGTGTAGACTAAGGCTTAAACTCTTGTATGCAGAGAAACATTTGACATCCACGTGAATGGAGGTGGTTTTAGTTCTAAGCACCGATAAATGAAAGACAGCGATCTTCCTAATGCTGTTTGTCATTTAGCTCCGTTCTTTTCTTTCTTGTTTTTAACCACCTTACCCTATTCCCCTGCTGTGCTGTTAGTTATCAGAGAAACCAAGCAGGAACACTGACAGGGTAGGAGCTGGGGGAAAGGGGTGGCTAGTCCAAACATTAACAGGTGACCATGCAAATAGACCGTCGGACAGATGCAAATATCATTCCTAAAACCCCACCTCAAGATGCAAAACATGCACCACCTATTGGACAGTCAAGCAAGGACCAGAGGCATTCTCAATGGGAACATGGACACTGAACGTACAGCAGAGAAAAATAATATTCAAAGGAGCAAAAAAAAGAAAAAAAAAAGGCTAAAGTAAGACATCAGTTTTTTTCATTTTAAACGTCTCTAAAATGTAGCTAAAAATAAATAAAATAAAAACACTTGTTTCTGTTGTGTTCAAAAAGTAAAAAACACACCAACCTTCTCGCAGCTCTGAGGGATGTGGGGAATTTGATGCAGAACAAAATGAAATAAGGAAAGGAGAAAAACAAGGGAAACACAGAGAGTAAAAAGGCCATGTTTTAGGTGTTCAGATGCTACTTGAACAATTAGAAGGACCTTCTGTTTGGAGGGCACAGGAAGCTGCTTGCACCCAAGAGCACCAATGTTACCAAGCAAAGTCTTAACCTGTCTAATTTCAATCCTCCTAAATAAGAAGAAAAAAAACATATCGTCTGCTCAAGTCATGTGGTTAGCTTCAAATATAGTAAATATTAATGTAAGTTGATTATAAAAAAATACTTTGAAACTATAATTAATGAATGCTACCCATAGGACTAAAGAGCACTGTGTATATATATATATATATATATATATATATATATATATATATATATATATGTGTGTGTATATATATATATATATATATATATATATATATATATTAGGGGTGCAACGATATTCGTATCGATATTGAACCGTTCGATACAGTGCTTTCGGTTCGGTACGCATATGTATCGAACAATACAATTTTTTTCAATTTTTTTTTTTTTTTTTTTTTTTTGGTGTCCAGTTTGGATCTATAGCCATCAGAATTGTTGTCTTGAGGCCAAGAAAGATGCCAAGAGGATTTATTTTAAGTGGATCATCATATTGGTCCATTTGATTGACCTTTATTATAATTATGAATTTATTTTATTTTCAGTTGCAAACGGGACAGACATGACTGTGGGATAGGACAGGGGGAAAGAATGAAAGAAAGAGGGGGAGAGAAAGAAAGAAAACCAAAGGGGAGAAAAAAAAAGAACAATACAAAATTTGTAATTTATTTTATCAACTTTCCTTCTGACGATGCTGTCTGTGTTGAGCGCTCAGTGAATCTGCATTTGACTACTCCGCCTAGGCTCGAGAGTGCAGCCTAGGCGGAGTAGTCGAACGCAGATTCACTGAGCACTCAACACAGACAGCATGGTCAGAAGGAAGAGCGCAGGGCAAGCTAGCGAGACAGAAGTAGACCTCCCCACCCTCATTCAGATCTGGCGTTTGGAATTATTTTGGTTTTCATGTGACGTATGACCCTGAAGGTAAGCGAGTCATGGACTAAAGTAAAACAGTATGTTGGATGTGCCACGCAATGCTCAATTACATGGGTGGGAGCTAGTGTGTTAGCGCAGTTAGCTCGTTAACGTGTTGGCCGTCTAGCCCCTCTGTATAGGGTAGCTCGTTAACGGAGATTTGCCGTGTTGTGGCGTTAAGGTTATTTCAACGAGATTAACCTGAAAGCACTAGTGGGAACACAACGAATATGACTGCACATTTACACCGACATCATCCTAGTGCAAAGACAAAAACAACAAGCATGCATGCTACAAACTTTAGCCGAGTCATTTAGACAGCTGTTAGCACATGATTCTCCTTATGGAGACCTGATATGTTTAATATGCTGCTGAGAATATAGCCCAGAAGAAGCGGCTAGTATAGCTTTTATTTTGGAAAGAGCCATTTCTCTGTAATAAACTCTCTTTTCCAAAGATGAGTGATTCCTCAATCAGATACAGGGCTCGCAATATCGCTAGCCCGACGTCCCGGGGCTATCTCTGCCCTGCCTGTCGGGCTATTGTAGGAAGGAAAAATATATGTCAATGCTTTTGCATTCTTTCAGAAATGTAGCTGGGTAATTATGTCATTGGGTGAGCCACTGTCAATATGTGACATATTGAAATCGTGTTTGAATTTGCGCTTGTTTTTTTGCTTTCACTTTGCAATCGTGCGAACTGTGTATAGAGAGCGACAGCACTGATCTGTGAGTGATGATAATTTGTGCACCAATTCCTCTGACATCGTCTTATTAATTGTTAGCTTACTATGCAAACATGACAAGTGAAATCTCCCGCAGCTTAAACATGTGAGAGGTTGATCGCGCAGAGAATCGCTGAGCTTATGTGAGTGCGGCAGGATATATATTTCACTACGATGACCTGGATGACTGAGAACCTTCACAGACAGATATATATTTTAGTTCTGCTGAGCCAAATAAGACAGGTCAGGGTGAAGAAGTGACAGCCAAAGAAAAGCTTACCACAAAACGGAGAAGTTATGACAAATCAGACTATAAGGCAAAAAGAAAGTGCAGCTTTATGGTTTCATGGACAAAAGAATTTCTGTGGCTGCAATATGACGAGCTAAAAAACAACACGCACAAGGGTTAGGGTTAAATTTAAAAACTGTACTTTTGTGTTAAAAAAAATATTTATAATTTTAATAAATGACAAATTAAAAAGGCATGAACATTTTTTTTTATCGAAAAAATATCGAACCGTGACACCAAAGTATCGAACCGAACCGAACCGTGAATTTTGTGTATCGTTGCACCCCTAATATATATATATATATATATATATATATATGGAAAGTTTCTAGATTACTGGAGCAAAAACAGTGGGTTTTGTATATAAAAGGAAAAAAAGCTTTGCATACTAAGTGCAATAAGAAGTAAGTAAGAAGACCAATGAGCTTTATATTTCAGAGGCTGTGCAGCTGTGACTGTTTTCTTTTGTCAGCTAATTTCATCTTTATTGCAGGATAACAAAATTCACAACTGTTACATAATGAAATATTATATTCCAGTTTAAACTCTCGAATTTGGTGGTTTAACATATTCATCGTCAGCAGCAAAGGTAATGGGATTAAAGGTGTCCTTCCATTGTTGACCAGTGGGTAGAAAAAGGAGCTGTTTACTGCTGGGAAAAAAAAGTCAGGGCTGATGGAGGGGAGGGAGGACATCCGCCTCCAACAGTTAGGTTTCAAAAGCAATTAGTAGATAAAAACAGCAAGCAGTGTTAGATTCAGGATAATCGAGAGAAAAGGGCCAGAAACATGTAAAAGAGCACTTTAGGTTCAAATCAGTGCAGGTAAGTCAAGTGCAAAAACAAAAAGACCAAACCAATACCAAAACCTAAACTTAACAAATCAAGCATACTTACAATAGAGTCACACGATGTGGCCCCTGCAGACTTTATTGGCTAATTATAAAAATTCCTCTTGAATCGTAAAGAGAAAGTTAATGTAATGTTTGACAGAAGCATGCTGGTGGTGCTTAACGCGCGCTTCCTACCTCTGACATATAGGTTTGCTGGGGCAGAGTAGCGGGTTCCATCGTTGTTGGTCGCCACGCATTCATACTTCCCCTGGTCAGACTCTTCGCTCTGCTCTATCTGGAGGGCTCCTGGTTGGGAATAGCAAACGGGGTAGCAAAGTATATTTGGTTAAAGCTATGTCGTCAGCATCAAGTTCACAAGCAAAAAAGAACCAAGCAAAAAAAACAACAAACAAAAAAGCAACGGGCTCGTTTGACCTCATGGAGGTCAACGTCAGCACCCTTCATTTCTAGATTTCTTTGTCCTTCTAAGCATCAGTAGATCAGTGAAATGAACCTTATAATTGATCGATATCCAATTAAATGTATGAATAAAATGTTTATAAACTATATAAATTATATTCGATCATTTATTGTCACAGCCTGATCCACTGGCTGAGGGGAAATCGAGACTGTGCAATTGCACTGTAAGTGAGGCAAAACACTGCGATGCAAATAGTTTCCTTCAAGAAGCCTAAAGTAGCAACACGAGAAAAGAAAGGAAAAAAAAAACACATCGTCAACCAAATCCAAAGGGAAAAAAAAAGAAAAATAACACCAAACTCAGTCGCTAATATATTTACCCTCCTAATCATCTCTTAAAAAAAAAAGAAGAGAAGCTTTTTTACCTATAGGCTCTAACAAGACACTCATCCTAACGCCAATGGAAAAAAAAATGTCACTTTGAAAAATAGGGGCAAGCCCGTCAATGTACAACATATCACTGGACTGGTCAATATGGGGATGAGTGATACTACTTCAGGGAAACATGGATCAAACAAAAGAGGTTTACAGTATAAGAAAGCAGCATAACAAGGGAAGACAATTGAACAAAAGAATTTTAGGTATGAACTTTAGCATATTCAATCACAAATCAGGTGTATTATTCTGCCTGCAGAATAATTTGGGACTTCATTTAAGTGAAGTGACTTTTCAAAAAAAATGCAGCTCGTACCAAAAAATTGAAAAATGCTGCTGAGACATCTGGAAAAAATGTAATTGAACGTATTATGCAAGGCAAAAGCACCATATAACCCTCTGTAACAAAAGTTTTGACATGCAAATCTTAGCGAAGAAATGTATGTCGACACAACTTACAACCTTCTGACAACCCTTAGCTGAAAAATAAAATGCAATTGTATTAGAAGACAAAATTCAAAATACCGGTCTGAGCCGACAAGAAGGTAACCAGCCACTGCTTTAGCTTGTGAAAGCTACAAAAGACACCCATAAAAATCCACCAATGGGATCAGCAGTGTGGTGTCACATGACCCAGGGAAAAATGGCTTTATGCATCAACAACTCTCCGGCTCCATGTCACACGGCAAAAATGAGCCAATCGGGTCCTCGCCAGACTCTACTTGTTTGCCTTCCCAAACCCTGAAGAAAAAAAGTCAAAAAGTAAAATAGTCTCCAAACCCAAGAAAAGTAAGAAAAATAGGTGAAAGAGAAAAAAAGCACCGTAGAAACTTTATCAAAAAAGTGGTTGTTTGGGCTTTTTTGTAGAGGTACAGGAGAGGAAAGCAAATAGAAGAAATGGAAAAAAAATAGTTTGCAAAGATAGAAAGAATTCTTTGGGAGAAAAAAGCAGAGGAGAGGCAATGTTGTCGTCAGCATGCCTGCGTGATTCCACAGCATCTGTGCATATTTTTAGTGCTGAACAAGAACAGCTAAGGGGGAAAAATGCTTGGTTGTTTTAGTTGGACAAAAAGAGGGACACATGATTCGCTATGGCCAAAAAGAAAACAAAAATGAAACGTAAAAAAATAGAGTTCAAAAAAATAATTGTCATTGGATATGCTTATTCGAGCCAGGGCAAGCATATCGCAACTGAGCTAAACGGGCTCTTAAAACGAGAACATAAAGAGTAAATAAAGCGTAGACAGAAAAATGAAATACGAACGTAGTCAACGAAACAGGACAAATAAGAAGGAAGGTCCATATGAATGAAATGGGATTCGGTCTTGGTAAACAGGACAGAAATGGAGGTGATTCAAGTGAATGGATGGATTGACAGCAAGAATGAATTTGTATTATTTTCATTCTGTGAACGTCAGTTCAGCACTCTTACCTCTTATTGGTGTACCACCTGGGTGGATAATATGAATGCAAATAAGATTAGAAAGAAGAAGCATTAGTACGTGTAGATAGAGGCTGGGGGCTTTGGAAGAAGAATCAAATTAGATTTAACAGGGTACGTAAATAAAGGTACTACAGGAAAAGAGAAAGGAGAGAGAAAGAGAATAAGAACTTTTTTTTCTGTACTCTACTGGCAAAGAAAGACAGGATTCATCATAGAAAAATCACTGGTCAGAGAGACACATTGGTGTACCACGGGGAGGTGCCATTTTGGAAGTGGCAATGGCTTCTGAAGACCATCTACTGAAGGGAAAGACTTTCAGGACTTTGTGGTGTGTAAGATTGAGAGCAGAGATACTTAAAGAAAAAAAAGTGTGATCCCTTTGCTTGACCTGAGCTAAGAAGAGCTGGTCACCTCTCTAAAGGTTCTTTAAATTTCCATGCCTAAGATGTGCTGGTGTTAAAAGATTAAGTGAGTAAGCGGTGGGTCAGTAAGTGAGTTACAAACATGTGAGGACAGATCATTATCCAGGTCAGTATATGACAATGCTAAGCTAAACTTTGGATAACCGCCAGATTGGGTGACGCTACAGCTGGTAGTGACAGGACACCGTGGGGTGAGGGGAGAGTGTATGTGCCTCTAGTAGTAGCCCTGAGACTAAACTATCTGTTAGTAAAATGCATGCCATGCATTTTAATAGTTGTTGGAACATGAAAATTAGTGGAGGTGATGTGCGCTTTAGAGCTAAGCACTTACCAAAGGATTCTGTAGATTTAAAAATATAGAGAGAAGAAAGACAGCATAAGAATATGATTATATTTTTTAGGTAAGTTTAGTTAACAAGGTTTTGTTAATGCTTTATAAACTCTGAGTTGCACGTTAGCAAAAAGGATTAATGCTACACAGTTCTGTTGAAAACAAGTAGGCAAAGAGGTAAGGTTAACACGATGATTTAACAAAGAACAGCTGTGAAATCTGTGAAGACAGGGGGTCAAACACACAAGACTTAAAATTTAAGTAGTTAGGTTAATGCGCTGATATTAGCTGCTAAATAAAGTTGCAGGCTATATGTATGTATAAGTTCTATATTGCGATATTAAAATCAAACTTGAATAAATATATATATATATAATGAGTATATTGGGGTGTGTCACAGGCAAAAAAAGCAAAGCTGGCATCTAAACATTAAAGCAAGGACTGCTAAAGTCAATGAATCAAGGGGCTGAGGGGAGAGGGAAAAGCTTTACGAAGTTTTACGCACTACTGTGGCTGAATAGTCTCCAAAATTAAACGTATTTCTTAAACGTAAAAGGCCTTAAAAACAGCAAATATCTACCCCAAATTAGTTTAAGATACCTTTTGGAAAGTAAAATTTAGACAAAAGTACATTCATTTGATTTTTTGGGGGGAGGGAGCGTGTTTTCTTGTTTTAAAAGTATGCGCACTCCGTTGCAGATTCTGAATGAAGCCGAATGTTGAATATTAATTGTTAAAAGAAAAGACATAAGAACATGAAGAAAATGGTTCTAAAAAATTCTGCACCAATGCAGTGGAAAGGAAATCAACAGAAAACAGCAAAAGAATTCATTGTAAAAAAGTCACAGCAGTGAGCAATGAGGGCAGAAGTTGGGGCAGAAGCCAGCAAACACAGAGGGAGGGGGAACAATCCCAACAGCCCATGACAACACTGGAAGACAAAGGGAGACACACAAACGGACACAACACACCAGGGTGCACAGAAAGTAGAGGACAGGAAATAGTAGAAACAATGCCATTACCTACAAAATTAAAAGCCAAATGAGAAGTTAAATTATGGGAGGAAGAAGTGGATGAAAGAACAGAGGATACAATAGGGGGAGCAGATCAGATAGAAGAAAACAAGAAAGAAGACTTCCCTGTCCGGTAATTAGATTTTCAGCAGAGGAAACCTACCTGATCTGAGCTGTTTAATGCGCCCATTGTTGTTGCTGGTGTTGACAGGGAGGAAGTCTTTGAACCAAGAGATATCTGGGTCTGGGTTGCCGCTGGCAGCACAGAGCATGGTGGCAGTGCGTGTTCGCTCCACAACTTTCAACTGTGGGCCCATGTCTATGGTGGGGAAACCAGGGGGCAGCTGGTCCTCTGCAAATAGGTTATACAGACATTGGGGCATATATCAGAACTGAGCATAGCATCAAACCTTGTGCTAGGGAGGGGGAAGAGATAATTGGAAAATAAAAGAAGAAAAAAATCTTTACCATTTAAAGAAATAGCTTGTATATATAGCAGCATTTTTGAATGACAAATACGATACAATAAGCTAAAGCTAGCAGCTAGTTAGCTTAGCGTAAAAGTTAACAGGCAGCTACTGTAAATAAACCTTGGTTTAAGGAAATAAATGAAGAAAAAGGAAAGAATTTTATAATAGGTAGCTTGGGGTAAATTAAAAATAGGAATCAATTATATGTTTTGAGTCTTTATGCTAAGCTAATTTAAGCTAGGTTAAATGACTCCTGAGAGTAATAGATATGAGAGCGATAATAATGTAATCCATCCACAGCATATAAATGCCACTCTTTCTTTTCCTGGGGGAAAGGATGGGGCTTCGGTGGCTACACGTGCAGCAGAGCTTCGATGTCCTTTGGTGATGGCAGGTGGATTTGCCGTGTTGTAAAAGCTGTCTTGTTCCCGCGCACGTCTCAACTTTCTGATTGAACAAGGGCGAGCAACATCTTGCTGCCGTTTGAGAAGTGAAAGAAAATAACTCACGCTGCACTTTTGCCCCAACCATGTTCTTTGAGCAAAACAAAGAAAATCAAAGCCCAGAGCAGTTTTGTCTGAAGCTCACAGCTCTCAACAGGAAGTATTTTCACTTTGAAGCAAGTGATGATCTCTGAGAGGCTGCAGACTCAAACACTGTCTACACCACAAGATCCCCCATATGCAAAATATCTGCCACTCTTCAACGTTGGCTAAGTCTTAACCTGCAAAACAAGACCTGCTTGCTGCCAATGAGGTTTATGTACATCTTTAAGCTTTGCTTTCCCTGCTGCGATATTGCTAACTAGTGTCTTCTGTTGCTTTCGTAAACGGCACCTTTTTGGAAACTATTTCTTCATTAAATTTTCATGAGGCGACATCAGACTAGAAACAGCTTTGAGATGCCATAGTCTGCAGCACAGCCAAACGACAATTATGGCTGCCTTCCAACAATGCTTTTGGGTATCTGGCATGAGAAGCCACCGCCATGGATAAATCTTCTCAGAAACACACAGTATTGCAAATGAGTGATTTCAGACTGTGCTGCAAAAGTTTTCCAATGCAACTCTGTGTCCCCGACTGAACTGATGTGTAAGGTAAAGATTGCTGCATCTTTGAAAATGGACAACTATAGGCTTTTTAAAGGGTTTTGATCATTTCCAAGCCTATGGAGTGCACTCACTCCTTTTAAAAGAAGTTGTTTTCTTTGCCAATATGTGCTTTTAGATATACAGGACATCTTGTCAGGGCACAGACATGGGTGGCATCTGGTTTCTGGAACTGGAACAATGACTCCAAACGCTTTGGGTTCTCTGGGTGGAGGTGGGGGGTTAATTGGGCTTTTCTGGCATATCCCATCGAAGCTTGTGTGGATTGGGATCTGGGGCGTTTGGAGGCTGGGTCAAAACCTTGAGCACCTTGTTCTGCTGTCAGGAGGCCTCTGCCATCAGGGAGTGATGCTGAAATTGGTATATAGTTAAGCTGTGTGTCATACCATGCAGCTAAATGCCAGGAAACGAGGATTCCCAGCAGAAAGCTACATCGTAGGGTTATTCACTTAACCTGTCAGTAGTTTTAATTTTGTGGCTGCCGAGAGCATACGTTATCTTTATCATTTCCAGCTTCCATTAAGGTAATGAAAGATGCTCTGGCTTTACTCTTGTTAAACTTTTGCAGTTATCTGGCATTGTGTCTGCTTGTTGTTGGCACAGTACAGATGCTCGTAAAAACAGCAAGCACTTAATCAAATCGCCTCCGTCACACAGTGGCTTTATTTAATTAACATTGTAAATACTAGAAAAGTATACAAGAAAAAGAACAGGGCTGATTTTTGGATAAAGTACTTAGAAATTATTCAAATATTATTCTTTTTCCCTTGGGAACTTGTTTTTGCCATGATTCATAACCCACCGAGGGTGGCTAAATGATTGATGTTCAGTCTATTGTTTTTTAATGTTCATTTAATAGTCTTCAAGAACTATTAACATTTTCCATCAGCATATATCACCTTAGAAAAAACAGGTCTACAAATTAAACACTGACTCAGTCTGAAGTGTTTAGAAGATGTAAACATGCGATACAAATCTCAGTTGTCATTCCCATAAATATAAACTGGTAATTCAGCGTGAGTTCGGTAAAACATCAAAATAAAAATGTAAAGAATGGTCACATATGTTTAATATATTGATTTTGCAAAAAAGGTGCAGTACTTGAAGTCTATGCCACATTTGGTCCCAATCACTTAGCTCCAATAAAAGCTCTAGGTTAACAACTATTAAGGAATGAACGAGCAGTTTAATGTGAGAGAGTGCGCTGCTCATTCAAATGAAGAAAGACACGAAGGGAGGGGAAATGAATTAATTGTACATGGTAGCTCCTGTCCAGGCTCCCTCCAGCCTGTTCAAGGTCGAACAGACAATTAGTTGATTCTACAGTGAGTCCAAAGTATACCTGATCAAACACAATAGCCAGAGGCAAGCCTATGAGCAGGGATGCGTGTTGAATATAGTAATTAGATGTGACAATCCATGCGAATTAAAATGCAACGCTCACGAGATTGCAATGTATTCTAAAACAAAGTGCTCAAGAGATCATAATTTAGCTATCCTGTAAGTTGTTAGAACTGTTCTCGTGCTGCAGCTTTAAGGACTGCAAAAGAGGGGCAGGAGAGATTTCATTTTAAACTAAGTGGTGTACTCTGCAAAATCATGAGGAATCACAGCCGTACGCCTGATTCAGCCTACTGATTAACTACAGCATCACACAGAAGAATTGTGTGAGGGGAAAAAAAAATGTGGGGTCAAGTGAACAACGTGCACTTTTGCCAAACCCATATTATCTAAATGAGCGTTACATTTCGCTAAACCATATTTTTAGTGCAGTCAGCCGGTGTGCGTCCAGACAAAATTAATGATTTGTTACAAATAGTTCTGGCCTCGTGCATGTATTCCCACTTTGACCAGAAATGTAATTTACTGCTGCTTCGTGAACCCGCGCTCATCAAGAATGGTCACAAAGTCACGACATCGACAGTGAGCTATCTGAAAACTTTCCTCGCACAGATCCCAAACTTTAGATACAACAAACGCAACTACATTCATATTCTCAAGCCGCTTGTAACTCTTAGCTCTACCCTCATTTATTTCATAGTGAAGTGAATTACCATTGTGATAATAAATAAAGGAAGGGGAAATTGAACACAATTGGAAGCTGCTGCTGTGATTAACAACTCATGTCAACAGCGCTGCTGCAGCGTTCTCCTTATAAGGCTAAGAGAGCAAAATTAAATCACATTAATTGCTCTTTAATCGCACATGTTGCACATTTTTGAAGAACGTGGTTTATTGACAAGGCATTAGAGGTAAAGACTGAAATAATTAGTCAAGCAGAGACCAAGTGGTTTGCAGTTTTTTCGACTTGCAGAGATTGTCAGTACGGAGCTGTTTCAGTGCCACTTAAAAGGTCTCAAGTGCATCCTGACAGGGGGGGAACTGGAAAAGTTTGGGGCGCTTGCATTTGTTGTTGAATGTGTAGGCTGGGGTGAATACATTATGTCCTAGGTGCCATGAAAACAGTGCTAAGCCGCTCTGTGCAATAAATGAAAGTCAAACCTGAAGGGTGAAATTAACAGGTAAAAAGCGGAATGGTTTTTACATAATTTTTCTCGCTCGCTTATTCTACCTGGCTCCGGACTGCAATCTCAAGGACACCCTAAGACAAGGGCACTTCCTGCTTTACAGACCCATACTGTATATTCAACAATGGATCTACACACTAAATGAGATGGAAGGGAGAGAAATGCTGAAGTCACCTTCTAAAGAAGTGCTGAGCACTGGTGCTTGATATAAAAAGACTCCCAATGACAATTTGCACACATTAGCCACTGCCAAGCTATCAGGCCATATGAGTGTGTGTTGCCAAGTATTGGATGAGTATAAAAAGGACATTGGCTCAAAAAGTACCTCAGTGAGCAGATTTCTGCAGAAGACATAAGGCCATTGGACATAAACTCACCCCATTAGCAGATTATATCTATTGATCACTCATACAGAATACGAGCATAAGTGAAATCACATTTTCCTTGTATGACAACAGGGGCCATTAAAGTTTCTAAAGTGTTGCTTCAGTACAGCAATAAATTCAATTTTTTTTGTCATTTTTCACTTGTAACTTAAAAGATTTAGTGACCAGAGTGACAAAAACCCTTTTTTTCCAGGATTTAATTAAATAGACTTGGTGCGGTCTGAACTGACAGAGGCGCCGTTTAGCCAATCAGTTACTCACAAGTGTACTTTAGTTGATGCAACACCGAGGTAGCTGTACAAGGCGACGTTTACAGTGTCTTAGAAAACTAACGTGGTTAGATCTATGGACACGAATTCATTTGTGAGGCATGGGGACCTGCACATGAGGCCAGAAACACTGCCTAAATTTGGCACGCACTTACATGTTGACAGCTGTGTGACACTGGGTTCAGACATCAAAATGAAAAGCCTGTTTGTTTCTCCTGCTCAGCACCTACACAGGATCAGCAGACGTTCAACCGTGTCTTCGCTATCACTTTCATTTATCCGGTTAATGTCAAGCTGTGCACACAGCGCAGGTTTTTTAACAAAGCAACGCTGCAGTGTGCCGGTGTTGCCTGGCATCACATTTAGTTAAGTTAACAGCTTCGCAGCTTTAAGCAAAGTAAGTTTGACAATTTATGTGTAGTAAATCTTGATAGTCATGCACTGGACTAGAGATGTCAAGAAGCTACACACTGTTCTAAAAATAACCAAGAAGTAGCACACATTGGTTGTGAAATGAAGTGTAAATTTAAAAAAACAAACAAATTCCCCATATCGTGAGTTATGGATGCTCTTTTGTGACACTGAAATCACATTTGGCAAATCACAGCTGGCTCCAAAAATACCCGATGAAGGAATCCGAGAAGAAAATAAGCCTTTGTTGCACCGGACTTTCCAAGTAAAGCCATAAAAACATAAACCTTTCCAGTCACATTCTGGCTTTAGTTCTGTGGTTGCTGCACAAGGATTGGATTTGGTCCGACCCCTTTTCTCCCCAAGCGGAACAAGACTTTTCACCCTCGTGGTTGAGGTTATTCTTCGGGGAAAATCCCCCGGGGACATAATAAGGTATATTTGTTGGACATATTTGAGTGGATACAATCCACTCAAAGAGGCTGTCACAGGTCACTTGCTGTGGCAGCAGCACGGGAGTCTGTGTTTTGGTATCCCGTCTTCGCAAAAGATTGTCAATTATGAACGTGCAGGAATTTGGCTCAGGTGGACGTCTTTAACTATTTACACCACTTCTTGTCGTCGTCCTAAAGATGATTTTTGCCCAATTAAGGAAATCCATCTGATCCTCGCTACCCCTCCCAAGATGAGACTAGCAGAAAAGAAAAGAAGCCGCAAAACATCAACCATGTTGAGTGTGACAGTAGTGCTTATTTTTCTCAGCAGTCTGAGCCCAAACCATTTTTCCCACCACACCATAGCATATAATTTGAAGTTGAGGGACACTGATTAAAAAGCTGTTTCAATGCTCCAAAATCCAAAACAAGTGAGAAAGAAGATCAGAGAATTTAGGAGGGTTAGAGTGCTAATCATATTAATCATACAGTGATTTTACTCAATACGAGAGCATTGTTTGGAATCGACTTTGCTAATACATTAGCCTGCCTCGACTCGGTTTTCTAAAAGAACTCTGTGTACACAGTTTAGGAGAAAGGACAGAGAAATTTAAATAAAGTATGTAAAATGAAAAAAGGATGAATAGCAAATAACTATAATTATTAAGAGGCAGACTTGCTCCAGCGCTGCAGGCTTGAGATTGTTCATATGTTTATGGATCTTTTTAAAATTTTGGTTAACTTTGTTTTTGCCTAAACGTGATTTGTGCTAACGCTCTTGATGTTTAAAGAAAGCAAAATAAAACAAGGTTTTATGAAAAAACAACGTTGTTGATTTCGTAACGGTGACCTGTGTGATTTGTTCACGTTTCTCTAGAAACGCTGCGAGAGACGACCTAAATCCCCATCAATAAAATGTTCTGTTCGGCTCCTGTTCCACTGACATATTCATTTTTTTCTCCCTTTGGCACGGAGAGGGAACTGTTAATTATGCTTTTGTTTTCACACAAACAAAATTACTCAACCAAACATAAGAGCTCTTGATTAACAAAAGAAGGCAGCAATTTCATTTTGTGCCAATTCTATGACGGCATCTGTTCCATTCTTCTCTCCCTCCCCTCCGCTCTAATGCTTCACCACTTTCACCCGCATCGCAGTTGATTTCCTTGCTCTATTTACAAGGTACACTTTATACTGTGGTTAAAAAAAAAAGATGCACTTTACAATCCGGCTCCTAAAGAGTGACAGGTTCTGAATCTGAGCCCACCCTTTGCTTTATCAGCTACCTGCAGCTTGGTTGAACAACCTCAATCTTGAACTTGGACATAGTTGCTTAGCTCAACACACCATCCATCATTCTTCCCATTAACTTTGGGCAGAGGTGAAACGTGTCCCCAAATTAACTTTTGATCACTGAACTAGGACATTTGATGGTGTTTTCCTACTTTAGAACCTCTTAAATATTCCTTCAAATCATTTTTCTGCTTTAGGATGCCATGCTAGCAGGTGGCATGAAACAATATTTAACCCTATAACGCCAACTGAATCATATTTGAGAGTTTTTGAGACTTCTACATCAGCCTGATGTTTTTAAGCATGTTTTTAAGCTAAACTGTGAGCAATAAATTGCACAAAAATGCTGCATGTAGCAAAAACGATATGAATTAAAGCTCATATATGAATACTGAATGAATTTTCAGGCAATTTTTTACATTTTTGAGGCTTTGCAGAGTTAAAAAATAAATAAATACTCCACTAATGCCTTAAGATTGCTTTCAGCATATAAATGGGCTGGCACTGCCTTGGGTAGAATACTTGGAATAGTTGAGATGCAAGTGAAAGCGATGACCCCTGACACTGGGAGCATAAAGTAACATTCATGAGTGGCAGGTCCAGCTATTAAAGCAACAAGTCTGAAAAGCACGCAGAGTATAAACATAGATGCGCGCTTCGTCGCAATTCTTAAGAAACTACGAATCGAGACGTCTAAATTCTCCTCGAATGCCCTCAGAGAATTCAGAGCCAGTATTTATCTCGTTGATACATCCCAGTGCTGCTTGGCACATATGTTGTCCAGGCTAAATAAGATTAGGTTTTTTTCACTCTAGAGCTTCCTTTGAGCCTGATTTTCCAAATAAGCCTCCTGGCACCTGCATTGGGCAGATATTGCTTAAGTAATCCAATAATGGAAAACAAAATGCTCAGCACTAGCGTCTAATAGAGCACATGCTGCTGTGTCGAAGGGGGATAATTCTGAAATTCTCCTTCCTGTGTTGCTCTTTAAAGGATTCAGGCTACTGAACTCTGAGTCAACCTTCAAATTGTTTTAAAACATAGCACGTAGCTTTATGATTGTCTAGACTGGAAGAGACTTTTCAAACATGAGAGTCTGGGGTCGTACTTCTGTACGTCCAAAAGCCTTAGATCAGCCGTATGGGAAAATCTTAAGTGGCAAGGGGTTGCTGCTTTCTACTTCAGGTTTGCAAATGCGTCCGTGCAGGACCTGCATGTCAGATCTAATCCTTTTGTATCCAGCAAAGAGCCCGAGGGTTCGTGTTTTCAATGAAAGCCCATGACTCATTTATCTCAAATGAAGATACATTTGCGCGTTTAACATTCAAGATCAGAGAGTGGTGCCTCTCGTTTTGGACGTATACCTGCATGCGCCCGATGTGTGCCAGAGCCTCGTGTTCGGCATTAACGAATCATCTGATGTGAGGTGAAGAAAACCGCACGAGGAATGTCAATTTAACAAAAACAAAACGTGTTTCTGCAGTTGTTCCTTTATGTTTCATTTTGTGCGGTAAAAACAGCTCCTTGGAATCCTGGCTTGGCTCCGGAAAATATGCTTCAGTCTAGTTTATTAGTTGATTCAACAGGTACCGAGCGCGCTAATGAATATTACCGCGAATGTGCCACAGTTGGCTCAAACCGCTAATTTCAATTTGCTGTAATAGAGTTTTAGGAGGAACATTCCCACTCTGACACAAAGTGGCATTAAGTCTCTCCAGCTTGGTGCCTCTAAAAGGTAGTTCAGTAATTTGCTGAACAAATACAGTCTCTTTGAGAAAACTGCTAAAACCCCAGGGCGGACAACGAGGGACCATCGACTATCCACTAAAACTTTTATTTCCCCGCTGTGGCCTAAAGCAGTGAAAAAAGGGAATTGGTTGTGAAATACTATCCTGTGTGTTCTTTAAAACTCCTGCGATGATGAATGTTGGAACGAAATATGGGAGGAGGAAGGTGAAGGCGCAGAAAGCTCTCTTAACCCGAGGTTCACGGCAGTCTGTCTCGGTGAAAAATAGCTTCTTCTCCCCCTTTTGCCCCGCACTGATTGTTTCTTCCATAAATCCCCTTTGAGATTGTGTAATTAATTGAATGCTGCTTATTTGTCATTAAAAATCCTCACCTAATGCCTGAAATTATGAGGAAAGCATTGTAGAGTCGATCTATTAATCACAGGCGACCCCCTCCCCCCCACCCCCACGAGAAAGCCTTCACACGTGAACAATTTCCTCATTCAGAGTGACTTTGGAGAAATAGTTGTAAAACTTTTAAGTCAACATTTTTCTTTCATTAAAGGATTTCATTATGCTCATTTCCAGCTCCAGCTAGATTAGGCTTGCATGATTCACTGTTCAGAATAATCTTAGTTAATCTTTAGCCTCGGAGCTGATCATCTGTTACCTGAGGTCACTTGTTTTAGCTCATCTCGCTTTAAGTCTTGCCTTTTAGTCAGCTTTCTACGGACTGGCTCCTCCAAATCAACAGCAAGAAGGTGAGATCACATGATGCAAAAGCCAAATTACACATATTTCACATTTGCAATCCTGACAAAAACAATACCCAGGTTTCAGCTTTCAGCCTCTCCCTTTAGGAGTCGCCACAGCGGCTCATCTGCCTCTATCTCTTCCTCTGTCACATCAACCCTCTTCACGTCCTCATTCACTACATTTTCTCTGTGGTCTTTCTCTTTCCCTCCTGCCTGGCAGCTCCATCTCCAACTTCCTGTCCTCCTCTGCACATGCCCAAACCATCGCAGCCTTGAGCCTCTAAGAATAAATTATGTTGAGCAATCAAGTTAGAGTATTATTGTTATTAATTTGTCCACAACGCCCTTAAAACACAGCTGGAAGGTTTACACTGACACGAAGTGAGGTCCACAGAGAGAACAGCTTTGGTTTTTACAGTTCGATAGAAAATATTGGGTGGAAAAATGATTTCTTTTTTTAAAAAAAAAGCTTTAAAGTGACCCAACAAAATGTCCCTCCAAGCCTTTTTGTTTTTTTTATGGCCACTGCTGCTGGGGCAGATTGGATCAGCCAAGCAGAGGGCATGCAACAGAGATGTACGCCACTTCTGGCAAGGCGACCCAACTCTCCGTAGGCCCAATGTCATTCATAAACATGACGGATTAGCTGTGATATTCCTCCATTTACAACATAAGCGAAGGGAGTGGGAGGAAGAGAATGAAAGCAGAGAGGGAGTGTTAGTGTCGGATGCCCCTTAGGGGTAGCGCTAAAATGGATGGGTAAAGAGTGAGATGAAAAGGAGAGATGAAGCAGGAAGGGCGGAGAGGGGGCCTTTCTCTACAGGCCTGGCTGGGCAAGCAGCAAGACAGGCAGGAAGCCAAGCACAAAGCTCCATTTACACTCAGATGCCCCCCCACTTCTTTTTTTTTTCGTTGTTGCTTTACAGACTACATGTCAGCTCAGCCAGATGTACTGTTCTGAGTAAAGATCACCTAGGGGCAAGGTAGAGAGGGAGGTTGAGACCTGCTCTACCTTCAATCAAGTCTTTCTTCGTCTTTTGCGTTCGCCCCTGTTTACCGGCTCCATCAGTCTTGATCCAGTTCATCCCGGGCTTTAAATTTGCTTTACGTCGAGGACTCTCTCGATCAGTCTTTTTGCGTCTCCCGCCTCCGCTTATGTCCTTCTCCCGCCCTCTTCAGGATTTTACTTTGCATATTCCATTTGCTGGTTGTTACCCTGAGCAATGATTCCATTTACTCCAGAAAACAGTGTCCCATTTATTTAGTTGGAAAGGAAGAAAGAAAAAAGAAGTATTCTTGTGGATGTCTTCCATCCACATTTTATTTCAACTATTAGTAATCAGCAGAGGAGGGAGCAAACTATTTGACAGTGCTTTCAGCTATTTGCCAAACACAAAGGCAAAATGGATGTCATTTAGTCCCTCTCAACATCATGAGATGCACCTTAGGAAGCCTCTTCTTCTTTTTTTTCCCTTTATTATTTTTTTTTTTTAGCTTTTTCTTAACAGTCCATCAACCCTCATTTGATCCTCCTGAGTGCATTAAGCATTCACAAATAAAGAGGACGTGGAAGGGAATATATAAACAACCGCACGCTACCTTCTCCTTAGAGACGCCTCCATTCTCACCAACGCTCCTGTCACTTTGAAGCTCAGACATCTGTTCCGCTTTTATGTCTCAGGCTTAGTCACTGTATATTTACCCTCTCGCCGCCCACTTGGGATAACTATATGTTTGAAACTTTAAGTTTAATAAAGCATCAACGTTTATCATAAAACAACGTTGCCTTATTCGTCTTATCGGTTCAGGGGCAACTGATAAAGGCCAAAGCCAGAAGCCAAAGCTGGCAGGGGCTCAGGAGAGCATCGGCGACTAGGTGAGGTTTCCTACCAGGCAGCAAAAAAAAGACAGACGGCGAAACCGTGAGACGCTGAGTTGCTTCATTAACCTTCGTGTACTGTACATTGAGAAGCAAAGGCTAGGCTATCTTTAAGGGTTATGCCGTGGTATCGGTAGACTCAGACGAACACTCTGGGAGAAGTATAAAAGGAGTGGTATAAATGTCTGAGGAAGCTGACTTTTATACAAGTTCACTTCCTCCCGAGAAAGGAAAAACCTAGCACCAGCCATTTCAATAATTTATATTTCTAAAAGCTTACTAGCAGGAGAGGGGGGTATAGAGATTATTCATGCTTGCTAACATCCTGCAGAGAGGACCTCTTGGCTCTCAAAGAGCCCTAATGGAAAATGGGGTTGTATCAGGCTTTTCAAATTTAGCAGATAGGCATTCTCCTCCAAAAGTGACTGCGGGAGATGGGTGTCACAGCAGGCGGGTTCTGACATCGTTTTATCACGGATATTGCTATATTGCTTTAAGTTTTGAGATTTGACAGGTGCGCTCAAAGATAATGAAACAGGCAACGACCAAAATATGAGGTTTTATCCCCCTTTGCTTCGAATTAGTCACCGCATTTATTTTTAATATAACACATGTACGGGGAGGGTGCAGCAGCACAAAATTAATTCTTGACGCATCACTTTTCACCAAAGTTGTTTGGTTGTAATTAGCAAGCAACCTTACATGGCTTGAGAAGTTTCTCAAGATCATTAGATGCATTTAGGATGACCCTGCAGGACCAATTAATCTAGTAGAAAATTACTTTTGAGTGCAGCTAAGATCAAAGCTGCTAACATTAGCACCCCTCGACTACCTGGCTCAGACTTATACACTCCTCATTTTATGACCTTGTGTCCCTCCTAGTCTAGCCAAAGGAGTATTCCTGATTAAATATACGTTATGCTCTGCCATATAGTGCAGCGATACCAGCTGCACCCTGTCTTTCAGGCCTTTGGGTAACTTGTGTGTTTGAGGTAGTAGAGAACTCTTGTTTTTCCCAGTGTGCAGCACAAGTAGCAGCAAGTAGCAGCAGCCACTGTGCAATGCATGCTGATAGGGGTAGTTAAGTTACTGCAGACAGCTATAAAGTGTTTCCTAGGGTTTCATTATGACAGATATTGCATTTAAAAGCTAGCCTACAGGTCATGCTAGAATTAATTAGCTGAAAAACGGAGGTTTCTCACAGTCAATGATATTACGTAATGTGCACAAACAGTGATTGTATTTTATCGCGCTCGCGAAGTGACGTTGAAAATGTATGAATTAATATCTGATCTCATGGTCGACATAAATGTTTCTCTAAACATGTAGATGATATAAGAAACGTTAGCATGTTAACAGATTCATATAAGATGGTAAACATCCTCAACAGAATGCCCTCTAAGCAGGGTGTCAGATGCTAGTTTGTATTATGCTCGGTGCTTAAGCTAAACCTTACAAACTTCTACTGAAGAGTCTTAGCACGGTTGCCAAATCTCAGACTACAGCTTGTGAGACATGCTTTTTATCTGCATTATTATGCTCTCACGATGCCCAAACAAGTCTCACACCAAATAGGAGGAAGATTCAAAGGAAGCCCATCATGAAAAGGGTTAGATTAAAAAGCTTTTTTAGCATTTGCCTCACAGCCAAACACATAATTTCAACCCCAGTCCTTTATAGATGTGCCTGAAACGCACAAAGACTTAAATTGTTACCTTAACTCAGTGGTTCCCAAACTTTTTTTTGCTGGGCCCCCCTTTGTTTTACAAGAAAAATGTTGCGCCCCCGGGTGCACGCGCGCATGCACGCACATACACGCACACATCCTCCAACCACACACACCCATATTTTGCTCCATTGCGGTTTATTTCACACCTCAAACATTTAGTAAACAATTAAGCAAATACAAGTAATCTGCAATAAATGACAGGTAGTAATAAAATAAACTACTAACTCTTTTACTAACACCTACACGGGTACTTTTGAAAACGCAGCTGTTTCGTCCACACGTAAACGGCGTTTGGAATCACCGAAAATGGTGATTCCACCAGGGGTTTTTTTGTGCATCATCAAAGGTATGTGCCTTTTCTCACGTCACGCTGTGCGCCACATTATTTTTTACATGAGATGAATTGCAGAATGATAGAGACAAAATACTGTTAATCTGACTATCTTCAGGTTTTATACGCTTACATACACACGCATTTAATGTCCCTCCATTTAGAAAAGCAGAGGCGTCACGATGTGATTATTTTACATGTAGTTGTTTTTTTTCCTGTGTAATAATATTCAACATTGCTATCAATACTTTTTTCAAAAAATGTCTGTCTGTGCAAAATGGGTTTAAAAACATAAACAGCTGTGGGATTTGTCCGTGATTTGGAGAGCCCAGCGCTGCTCCCAACGAAGGGAAAACCAATTCTGCAGGGGGAGACCTACCTCAGCACTTGTGCAGGTGAAACCAAAGGGCAGATATGCTTCACCATATTTTCTAGTCTTTGGCTTAGAATGAAGTTGGTTTGGAAACATATTCAGCGATGCGTCATCTCCTGCTTTGCGTTTCTGTGGGCGCCCCGTGGGGGCGGGCCCCACACTTTGGGAAGGTCTGCCTTAACTCACTGTCTTAGGTCATGTTATAAGTTGCATGAGGTTATATTATATTAGGTTTAAAACTGGAGATCGACCATAGGTCTCTTATTGCAATATATTAGATCTAAAATAAGAAATAGGAGACTGCACTAGAACATCTAATTGATGTGGATTCCTGAAAAAGAAGTGAGTATTAAAGGTCAGCATTGAGTGCTGTTTGATCTGGTTACATTACAATACCTCTCATTTATATTGCATTCAAAATCAAACCAATTTGATAAAGTTTGAGAACTCTATTTGATATTTTTGGAGCCTGATGTATCCAACATTTTGCTGCAGGGATTTTTTAAATTATTCATTTATTTATTTATTTTGAAAAGCCCCGATAACAAAGGGCTTATTGTACATTACTACTGAAGTTTTTCGCGTTGCAAGAAACAGAAACGATTTGTTTTGTTCTACCCCTCAGCCTCCTGGTAGACACACCTGTGGCATCAATTTCCAAATCCTAGGTCAACTTGTTCTCAAGTTATCGAGATTTTCAGACAACGTGACCTTTGACTTTTAGGTCGAGATCACTGAGATTCAGACTCATCTGAGAATTTTAGCAGATGCATCTATGGTATCAACTTGAAGCTCCTACGATGCCTCGTTCTCGAGTTATTGCATTCACAAACGTAGGTGCTTAACCTGTGCCCCCGGCAGGGTGACAACAATACCCCACCAACCTTTTACAGCAGAGGGGTAAAAAGTGTTGGATGGATCAATTCTTTACTCATAAAACTGAAAAACATATAAACATATTACAAGACCTTTGTCGTTATTATGCAAGCATAGAGAAGTTACATTTATTCTGACCTCACATGTTGAGTAAAAATTATGTAAGTTTGAATAACAGACAAATGCTGACACACAAAAAGTGTCATAAAAAGCACTCATACATATTTCTTTTAATAAAATTCTGGAGTTACATCATTAAAAAGGAGACAACAGCACAACAGGAGCGTATATAAAATATATATTTATAATAGTGGCCATAATAATGAGTTATTTACAGACTATGTAATGTAGAAAAAGTAGATGATAGGACTATGCAGGGTTTTATCTTCAATATGAAGCTTTTTCTGCAAATTCCAGTTTGATTTACATTTTTTAGGTTTTCAGCTGTGACACAGAGGCCGTTCTCAGCATTAAATTCAGCACAAAAATGGTGCACTCTGTACTCTGATACTGAATGAGGAAACTGTTCACACAGTAAAATCAATCGTGACCCTATTACGGGCCGGTGGTGCTGCGAGGCCTCTGTGGAGGACAGCGGCATCTACGGCCAGGAAGCAAACACAAAATGTGCATTCCTCATTTGTCTGAATCAATAATTATTAATCTGTGTGGCCGAGTTTCGTTTTATTAAAATAAATACAAAGCCGAAACACGTGCAGAGTTATCTATCACGGTCTGAGTGCAGTCACACAGCGTCTAAGGCACCAGCAGATGTTTTCTCACATGCTACGTGGCTGCAAAAGTCCCAACATCCATCTTGCAAGCAGCACTTTTTGTTTTAAATCATCCTGCATACAATACAGATAATGATCGGCTCTCGTGATTAACCACGCGGTACGTTACAGAGGGGTTTGAGGGATGATCTTTTTTTTCTTCTTCTCCTTCTCTTTTACTTTCCCGTGAAGATCAATTTCGTCGAGGACAGTCAACTCCATCTTTTTAATTACAATAACGAATAACTTGTCATTACGTGCTCCATTTTTGTGACGTATGATGAAGCGAAGTTGAGAAGTAGCATCAAGGCCAAATCCCCAGCAATGTGGCTATTTTATGAAACATCTAATGATGATAATAGACTCTCTGTGACGTTTCCAGCATTGCTAGGAAAAGCTGTTTGTGAGGAAAAAAAATATGCTGCAGACATAATGACTAGTTAGCAACCGCATGAAATGTTGGTGGCCTCTGAAAAGCCAGAGACTGCGAAGAAATGTATATATCTTTCAACGTAGCACTCTTAATTCTTATTCTCATGTATATATCTCATGTATATCTCATGCACATATCTTTCCACGTAGCACTTTTAATTCTTATCCCTACTTTTATTTTTTTCCATGTCTATTTAAGTGCTATTTATGACACTATGTTTGCACTGAAGCACCGCAGCAATTTCCTAATGTTGTAAACCTGCTCAACATTTGGCAATAAACCCCATTCTGATTCTGAAAAGGAGTTTAACAATCTAAGGATGAATCTGCTTTGACTGTGCAAAAAAACACAAAACAGAAAAAGTGTTCGGATAAGTTTCATACTTAAAAACTCTTACAACGAGTCAGCATGTCATCCCAGCACCATTTCCTTGGAGGAAAAGTGTACTTTCCTAACAAAATTGAGTGTTTCCATGCGGTAGCTCAGGTCTCGCCTTCTATAGAGCTCCCGCCAGTAAACCAGAGAATTGCATGGTAGCTGCTACTGCTCCCCCTCCTCTCCTGTTTTTTTCTTTTTTCTTTTTGCAAGCCACTGATCACAAACACGGTAATTTTACAATGGTCACTTGCTTTCTACCGACTGCTACGCTTACTCTGGCGAGACAGCTGACACAGCATTTATCTTCCCGAGCAATTTGAGCATGCAGACCAGTTTTTGTTCATCTTGCACTCTGCACTTGTTAGAAGTGGTGCAAGAGCATACAAATGAAAAATGGCATTTAGGCGGAGGTGTTAAGGTACATTTTAATCCTTATTATGACTCCAAATTTGCTCATTTTTGCTTCACAGGCAGGTTTCTGTCGACCCACGTGCTGTGGATGTCGGCGTATAAAGCCTGGAATATCAATTAGGCAGGTATTGGCGTCTTTTATTAAGAGAGGAGACTGTTTCTTTCCCCCCCATAACAACGACAAAGAGCCCGGAGTATACATTGTCTATGAATAATCACTGATCATGTAGCGGCGCTTTCATTGCATGTGGAAAGATCCGTCTCAGCTACACAGCCCTGCACCATTCCATACAAATGGAAATGATGCATTCTATTTTTCCGTCACAGGAGAGCGGCTTCCCATTTTCCGCTCCCACTGTCAAGTTGTGCACAGCTGCATAAGTTTGCCTGCTTGTGTGCGGGGCACAGGAAATGGTTGTTGACAGCATAATGGGAGTATGAGGATGAAATATAAATCCTTAATCACGCCTGAATTATGAACTGCAGCACTCAAATGTACACATCATTCTGCTGGAAGTGCTGCTAGCAAAGCGTCTAGACACCGTGCGATGTTTTGTCTACATTTTCAGGTGTTTTTCATGTTTACTTTCAGTTAACCGTCTAAGGATGTATACTCGTTGTAGACGCCTCGCCGTGAGCATGTCCACGCTCATGGAGAAGATTAAACATCGCTTTTACTGAAATCGTATGCCGGCCATGACACCCAAAATGTGCTGCTTCTTCATTTTTCAATCTCTTCATGTCATTCTCAATTACGGAGAAAATCGAGACGACCCTAATTCAAAGACATGAATCACGTATGAGTCGGGTCATCTCACAGTTAATCGAAACACAGAACCCCCCCCCTAAAAAAAAGAAAAGGAAAAGAAAGTGCAATAAGTAAAGCCGCACCTCATGCCGGGGCCTGGCGGATTTGACTTGGAACATCATTACGTTTCCGAGTTCGCCTTTCATGCAAATCGCTTCTCTAAAGCTTGGAAGTTCATTACTAATGGCGCTTCCCATCAAGTTGGAGGCCCATTGGAATACTAATATCCCCTGGTATTTGTCACCTCAAGTCCCCTCTTCTCATAACACGGCAATTACAAGAATGTGCTTTTCCTTCATGGAATTAGGCATCGCCCCCTGTGGCGAGCTTCCCACAACAGATGCTTTGCAGTCGTTTCCACAGACCATTGGAGCCTAAATGAACTACATGAACAGTCGCTTTATATGTATTAGGCCTGGTGCAGTAGCACTTATCTTTATTTGCTTATTTATCTCTCCAGGCCTGCATCACACACACTTGTGTGTAACTTCGGTATTTCTCCAGTGAAATAAATTTTTCATCTTGGTGACAGACGAGCGTTCGAAAAAAATCTGCTGAAGTTTATGTCGTGTGGAATGAAACTAGCAGTGCCGTACTGTACGGAGCACTTTTGGAGGTAGGAAGCTTTTTGGGCTTCTAAATCATTTATAGCACACTCTTGAGGTAACGCTGTGCGCTCGCAAGCTCTTCATATAGTACTACGCTTTTACAATACGGCGTGTCGGCACATTTCCACCTTGCACCGAACACAAGTCAGCTCGTCTTTGAGTAGCGTTTGCAACTTGAACACGTGTGCGTGGCACGCTGTGTGTACTTATAATCTGCAATACCAATAAAGGAAAATGTCTTATTACATTTATCACAAGTACATGAAGCTGTGACTGTTATGTGTCCAACTGGTGCAACTGCTCATACTTATCATTAATGTATTCATTTATTATTAGTTTCATGACCTGTGCTCAATCCTCAAACTCACTGTATATTAAACTCCTGTTATTCCACAGCAGCGGGCGTATACTGAAGCGAAATCAACATATTTTTTATATTTTTTTAAATTCCAGATTATCAGCTAAATCCTCACAGAGTCAATATTTCACGTATCTACAAGAAGCAACGTGAAAGAGCACAACTTTATATTTGCACCAAAGCAGAGGTGGAAAAAGCTCGGCACCATTTTTCTATTTTTTTTTCAGCCGTGATAGGCCTCTACTCACCTTCAATACATTGATGGGAAAGGAGAGCGAGCAGAAGAGCAAAATGGAAATGGTAATAAACATGCTAATGCTAGGCCGCGGAGCCGGGAAGAGCAGCTTCTACCCATCCCTCAGCTATCTATTTGTGTGTGTGTGTGTGTGTGTGTGTGTGTGTGTGTGTGCGTGAAGGGAAAATACAGAGATAGAGGCAGAGCGAGAGTGAAAGGGAAGGGGAAATGCACAATATTGCATGTGAGTGAGAGCGTGCACACGCGTCACACACACTCACTTTGTGCTCCAGAGTAAACAGGAGAAAGCTGCATTTGAACGTGCCACCTTTCTCTTTCAATCGGCCTCTGGAGACAGTGCAAAGGGCCTTTTGTTGGCTCACTGGTGAGATAAGAAGCGAGTGGAGGGAGGAAGGGCTGGGTGTGTGTGTGCGTGTGTGTGTGTGTGTGTGTGTGTGTGTGTGTAGGGGGGTGCTTCAGAGACTCGCAGTGCCAGCTTTTTTTCTATAGGATGGAAGCACCCCTCTCAATAGGAACTCATTTGCCATGTTGTGTAATTGTGGCACATAATGGAGCGCACCTCATTCAAGCAGCCCAAGGCTTTTTCTTTTTTTCCCTTCTAAAGCCATTTTCTCCATTCACAGTCAAACAAGTCATGTTTTAGAGAGATATTACGCAGCCTTTTGAGCTCAGGGCCACCACATATTTGCCTCTGAATGGGATGTTATGTGTAATCAAGATAAAATTTTGTTCACTGCTCCTTATAAAAGAGGCACTGTCATCGCAACTCGATATTTGTCATCCGGCTTTTACCCGCACCGCTCGCTGAAAGTAAACAAAGTGGCTGACCTTTCCTGCCCGGGTTGCTATGCACGTTCGTGTAGAGGGGTGTGCACAGCGTGTTAACAGCCACTGGTCCGCTGGAAGGCGCTGACTTTGAGCCAACCTGCCGCCGCAACGCCGCCCGGAACAATATACAGCGGTTAATCGCGTGAGAACGCGCCGCTTTGTTTTCTGCACGGTCAAATGAATATCAAAGCTGGAGTGCAGGAGATGAAAAATGACTGATTTGAAAATTATTGCTGAGCTTTTCCATTAAACCACTGCAGGCTAGGAATAGATGGCTATTTGCATAATTTAACTGGCATCTTAATTATTGTGTCAGAAATCTGTATGCAAATGACTTAAGTCACTTAGAAACAGAAACTTAGTTGGCTAAATGGCTAATGGACTAAATCTTATCAAGTTAGAATGCACAACGTGAGTGTAACCGAAGTCTGAAAGTGGGCTTGACTGTGCAGAGTGACGGTGAAAATAAAGGAAAATTTAAAAAAAAGAAGGAAAGACATCAAACAGATAAATTCAAGCTTACCTGGGTTAGTTGGAAGAAAAGGGTGCATTAGTAGTGTGTGTATGTGTGTGTGTGTGTGTAGTAGGGAGGGTTGGTGGTGGCTTTTTCTTTGTTTGTCGGGCTGTTGAGAGGGACCTACCACGTAAAACAGTGAGTCTGGTGGTAGCGCTCGTCTCTCCAACACTGTTGGAGGCGACGCATTCGTATATGGCTTCGTCTCGGGGCGTGCGCAACGGCTGAATTCTCAGCACTGAACCAGAGCCATCGTCGAACTCAATCACCTGCAGGTGCGAGAGACAGGATATGTTAAAGGAGATTTTTTTGTTCACAATGGGTGAGGGACCTTCTGCAGAAAAAACAGAGAAAAAACAACAAAACAAAAGAAAAACAAGAAAGAAACAGAAACAACACTGTCGAGGACATTTAGCTAACAACACTGATGGTGACTGACACAATGTGCTATCTATGACAGGAAAGCTGCTGCCTACCTTACGCTCAACCCTAGTGATTTATGTTCTGATGAATGTTGCACGTTGTTGTTATGTACATATAGAAAGAGTATCTTTAGAATTTATGCAGGATTATTTTTCTTGTGGCTAATTCGTAGGTGCTAGTTATATTTGATTTAAACAAAAACTAGCATACTCTTTGTGGTTAGGCACGGAGTCCATTTGTTATGTGTTCAGCTGTAAATTGCTGGATATCTACTTAAGCGCTGTGCAAGACTTTATAAAATAACCAATGAGGCTGACTAACTTTAAGAATGGGGAATTTTTTTATTTTATTTTTTATGTTTTTTTTATCTTGGTCAGACAAATTTTTGCCTGGACTTTAGGTGGCAGAGAATTGAAACCTGAACGTGTCCCACTCTTAAAGTTAACTTTTAAATCCTTTGAAGGAAATGCATCACACTGGATCGTGTCAATGGGACAGAAACAAGCACAGACAGTTAAAGGTGGCTTGATAAACGGTTACGGACAGTTGTACCATGAGGTGAGGTAGTGGTACAAAAAGACAGGATCGACTGCTTTGGACGAACGACACATAAAATGCTGACAAACAGGTGTGGGTTTTTTTGGTAGCTTATTCAGCTATGGGTTTGGTTTTTTTTGTTTTGTTTTGCATGCTACACGTTGTATACTCACTGATTTTAGAAAGATCTGTGTGTCATAACTCAATCTCTTTTAAGCATAGAGGTAGATTTCAATAAAAAAAAAAGAATAGGCCCGAGAGCTCTGTTGCACACACGCAAACGCTCACACACTCACTCACGCACGCACACACACACAAGCGCACAGGCCTACGGACATTTTTAAAGTTCACAGTATATCTGAGCATATGTTAGTTAACAATACATTTTAAACATTTCATTGGCCAAGCTAAAGCGGGCGATGTGCAGAAACAGCCTCTTTTCTTAGTCAAAGCCAAAGAGCAAATTAAAAAAGGAAGTTGTGAGACTTCTAAAAGGGAAATGGGTTTTTGTTAGAAGATGAAGCGGCAGTGCATGATTGAATCGGTGCAGAATGGCAGCTGCCAGCAAGTCCTGTGAGGCGGTGGAGGAATGAAAACTAGCGTGTTAGCATGCAGCGCAACGTGCGATGCAAACGCGATGAACTCTGATAAGATTAGATTTCTGCGGACATGAGATGCAAAGAAGAGGTGGGAAGAGGTCTCCAAGCTCCCTTAAGCCATCTTGCTGTGCAGTAGCAAGCAAATATGGCATCTAGGGCAGAGAAGGAGGAAAAAAAAAGTGACACTATGATAGTCCCGAGAACTGACACAGAAATTAATAGAAATCTTATCAGTGTTCTGCGATGATGTGTTGTTTCTCATGGGTATTGAGCCCAAGTGCAGATTAAAGCTGACCAGAAATCAAAGCTTCAGCCAAAATAAGGAGGGCACGACATGCATTTAGATAAAGATGCCACAAAGCAGAAGGATTTTTCCGAAGTGAAAGCGCTACTTCCCCCCCTTTCACTTTGCACGTAGCTGGCAAATGTGGCGCGATGCTAATGGAGGTATCTGGGTCACACCACAAGTTGTGTTGGGTTTTTTCGTGTGTGTTTTTTCTCTTCTATCCAATTGCTCTTTCCTTGTCTTTTATTCAATTACAAATTTGTCCCCAGATCTTTTGTGTACTTGCTCATTAAACCTCATGCATGTTTAAAAGCCTGGCCAGCGTGATTATTAGAGCCTGCTAATGCGTGGTGGCAAGTCAGGGCAAAAGCAAGCGAGGGAGGCTTGGCGGAATGGATTATGTGCGAGCGGAGCCAAAAGCAGTGCTGAAGCATTCCCATTTTTGTCGAGCATTTTACATCAGAACAATAGACCTAATACCTCAAATCTCTGGTTGCTGACTTTCTTCCCCTTCTTGTTCCACACGATCTTCGGCCGTGGATCGCCTGTAGCTTGGCAGATGAAAGATGCTACACCTCCTTGCACGCCTGTTTGGTCATTGGGGGTTCTTAAAAACTTTGGTGGTGCTGAAAAGAGAAGCAGAGAAACAAGAAAAGATTGTTTTTAAATGTGAGCATGCTGAGCATCACAGAGAATGAGCAATTAATCTTGTATCAAGCCACACACACACACGCTAGAGGAATAAAAGTCGAGGATTTTGGCATGTGGCTTTTAAGAAGATTGACTTTGGAAGTCAAGACAAGAGCTTATAGAGACTTTATTGTGCAAGTGCAAACAGATCAGCTGCTGAGATCAGGAGTAAAAGGACAGAGGTGTTGGGAGCAGAATGTATAAAACATTCTCCTGACCCTGGAAGGATTTTGTGAAATCTCCATTGAAGGTTGACTGACTTGAGACTTAGGGTGGATTTTGTTGCGATGGAAGGGAGAAAAGAAAGAAATTAGGCTTATAAAAACCATTTTCCACTTGTTGTTTTTCATTTGTTCTCAAGAGGAAATTTGGATTTAATTGCCAGTTATTTAGACATAAAAGACTTTCACTTGTGTCAAGGCAGAAAAAAGACCACCTCTTATTTCTCTGCCTGGTGATTCTGTTGTTCTCTATACAAGCTTTCAAACGAGTCAGTCTATTTTCTGAATTCTTTACTTTGTGAAGAAGCAGTTAATTTAATCGGAACTAGTTGGTAACTGAAACGAGACTCTGATTCAATCCAGTCCAATTTTATTTGATATAGCACCAAATCCCAACAGCAGTCGTATCAAGGGGCTTTATATTGTAAGGTAGAGGCCCTACAATAACAGAGAGAAAACGATCCCCTATGAGCAGCACCTGGCGACAGTGGGAAGGAAAAACTCCCTTTTAACAGGAAGAAAGACTCCAGCAGACGGGCAGCAATATGCTGTGACAAGTTGGGGGTGTGGGGAGGGAGACAGGACAAAAACACACCGTGGAAGAGAGCCAGAGATTAATAGTAAGTATTCAAGTTCAGGTTAGAAGTGATTAACACATGAGCTAGTTTTTTAGCATCCCTCTGAGACTGGGTGTTTCTGATCAGTAGCATTAGTACCAGGGCTAATATCTGTATGTTATAACATTTCCCCACTTGTTTTCAGAAAAAAAGGAGCCTTTTAAATCCATTTAGTTGCAGACATTGCTAATCTGTAGAACATCACTGAATAATAGTGGTGCCCCACACAAATGAGACATAAACCTGATAAGAGCTTTGGAATTCTTTGATTGCTGTTCTTTTCGCTCTTAATTGGCCCTTTAATTTGACGCAACAAGTGAAGCGTAAAGGAAATGAGGATAAAAATGCAAAAAATGCAGCAGGCGAGTGCTTTCTGTGGTCATGGTATGGACGTTTTTTCAAACCCCATGTGGGCTTTGCAGCGCCGTACGCTAGTATTTGCTTTGGTTTGCACAACAATGAGGTTGTTCCAATCTTATTCCTGCAGAGTGCATTTTTAGAATTACAAGAAAAATGCTCCCCGGTCTAAGTCAGGCTTTGTCAGCCATTACAGCCAATCTCAATCCATATTCACTCGCAACAATTCAGTTCTGTCTTGCCTCCCCCCACCCCAGGATGCCTCACAAGCTGACGTTTCTTTTACAATCGCACAAAAATCAAAAAGCATGAAAGTGATCGGTTATCAAAGGGACCTGGCTTCCCCTGATGAGATTTTGATTGATTTAGACTCCAGCTTTATCATGATCAAGGCTCTTATAATTTCAGTAGCAATAATGTCAGTGCTAAGTCAGACCCCCACCGCCAGTGTTTTCCTCTGAAGCTAGAGTGCCGGCTTCAGTGGGAGGTGCAGCTCCATCTGTCCCCCTGCAGAGCAACTGTTTGCCTTTTATCAATCACTTCAGAAGGCCATTAGAAGCCACACAGCTGCAGTAATGCCAACCATGTGAATCACCTCATCCAAGTGAGCGCGTGTGAGCGAGAACGTGCGACCGTGCTTATTCGCGTGCCTGCCTGTGCACGGGCTGAATGCCTAGCAGCAGTGTCGGCGACGGCGCTGCGAGTGTGGGACAAATTAACCTGCGGGATTCGCGGAGAGGTGACATAAGATATGCGAGTGGCAATCAAAAGAGTGAACAGATAAACGGGCAAGCAGCTGGGCTTCCACTGGGCCAGCGAGTCTGGGAAATCGCCTGATCGCCCCTCACGCGCACGCACATGCGCGCAGGTTTCTCAGACTCGCACTCTGGTTCACCTGCTGACAGATCAGACAGGTGGGCAGCAGAGTTGACACTGTGTAATTTGTACTTGGCCTAAAGCTCCATTATATCTGCATTTGCGCCTTATCTCATTGACTTGGCCGGGGTGTGGTGCACGTTGGCATGCAGCCAAGAGGGCGCTGATGGGTAATTGATATGCTATTGGGGCTGTTTTCGCTCCCAGGCCATCCATTACGGCTGCGGCGCGTCTTCCTATGCTGCCTGTAATAGACTTCTACGACATGTACGGGAGATCGGCGCTGGAGGTGTGTGTGTGTCTGCATGTGTGTGTATGTGTGTGTGTGTGTGTGTGTGGGAGGAGGGGAGGTGGGGCGGGGGGGCTAGTCATAGCACAATGGGGAGTGATTGAGGCGTGACATGGAGGTAATGGTGTTTTCACAGACATGGCCGCTGATATCGCCATCATACCCCCATTTTAGATCTGCGGCTGACAAACATCCATTTTGGTAGGCTCCTCGTACGGCTCCGCGCAGACAGAGGCTGATTGAAACCTCGGTTCTTGTCCGAACAATACCGCGGCTATAACCTTGGCAGCGAGTAGAGGCACGGTCTGTGAGCAAACAGTGTGCAAATTTCACACGCCACAGAGAAACCTTACCAAAGAAGCACGATTTCTTTTTTTTTTTGTCAGCGACTGTGTCAGAAAATGACTTCTGTTGCGGTATAAAAGCATACGACAGCAGAAAGCAGGGGAGACGTGTCACTTTTTAACTGTAATCATGTTCATTTAAACCAAAAAAAATTTTTTTAATTAACACAGATTAGCTTTTCAACGCGAGGCTAACAATTTAAGAGGCTCCCTTTACCTCGGCTGCGTGTGCACGCCTCCTTTGAGAGGTAGCCACAATCTACATAAATTAATGCCATGGCTAGGCACCTGGTAATCCAGTGCTAAGCTGTCAGTGGCAAACAAATGAGAAGTGTCACAAGCTGAAAGGCTTGTGACACGGGCCTGTTCCTGCCTTCCCTCGAGGTCATTATGTAACCTATCCCATACATAGCCACGGGAAAAGACGAAGCATCCCACAGCTCCATTTTTCATGGTTCAATGTTGTGTTAATAATTTGATGTTTGAGTGAGAACCACGATTGTTCTTCAGAACATCCATGTCCACAGGGCTGAGGGGGCAGACCATTCCCTGACTTTAAATATCTATATTTTTAATGTGTGAACAGAAATGAAAATTGGAAGCCTTGAAACAATGTGGGCTGAAGATGAAATGCATAACTGCTCCTGCTACTGCACACTACCCTTATGACTGGTGAGGTCTTAAAACATTTCAAGTTTTTTTTTCAACCCATCAATCAAGTTTTTTTTAGCTGATTATAAAGAAAAAACATAAATAAATAACCACAAGGAGTTACGTTTGAGCAGGCACAACATATTACCTACTCTGGAATCAAAAACGGCATATAGATGCCAAAAATTAAACTTGTGGCCGGTATCTTTTGGTAGCCTGTATATAACCGTTATGGTCTGATCTGTGCTGACACTCTGCACCCTGCTGTTTAACAATATGGTGTTACATTGGTGCTAGGCAGCACTAACAAAAAGAGGTGGCTGATCTGCACGAGTCCTTTTCTGGAAACCTATTTAAAGCACGAAGGGAAACTCTGGGATTCATTTGATTCTTTCAAGTTGCAACAGTGCATTGCATTTCGCCCTTCCTCTTTTCTCCAGGGCTACGGCAAATGCCCCATTCAACCCCACGCAACTGTTGACCCTCAGAAGCGCTGCATTGGTTTGACCTTAATACGGGTTACCAGAATCAGTCATTCACAGAGGTGATGTAGGAGCAACCTTCAGTGCAAATAATTGTTGTGTGATGTTATCTTCCGATATATTTCCGGGGCAGTGCACAAAGAGCCAGTGACACCGGCACTAATGGAAGGATTGGGAGAGCCGCTCCATTTTCTTTTCTGCTCAAACTTGGATTTCAAACAAAAAGTAAGAGGTGTTGGACCTAAATGGAAATTTCTTCTCTTCTTGATAACTCCCAACCCAAATGAATAAATGATGCGAACGTGTTTATTAGCTGCAAAACCCATTTAAAAGTCAAACTCTGACATGACACAGAAGGGGAAACATTTCAAGAAACGCTGTCGGTAAACTGACACTGCATAAATAAGCTCACATCTTCAGGTTTTTGTTGGTTTGGTTTGATTTTTTTGTTTTCTGCTTCAAGTACCTGCTACAGGAGAGCTATCCGAGCAGTCGATGGTAAAAGTGAGGACCGGGGCTAATGATATCGATTCTTTTTGTATCATCCCAGTGGGGTTCAGAGGATCTTGGAGATGTGCATTCATTACAAGCCTGTTTGATATTGGCTTAACTCACAGTCAAACACTGCATTTAGAAATGCTGGTTCTCAAAGACATCCGAGTCTGGGTTTCGTTCACAATGGCCAAAACATTCCCAGCTATCAGGATTCGCCGTAGACTTAAGTTTGATCTGCCGAGCCATTAAAGAGCACGAATCAAAGAGAGGAAAGAAGAACATTAATAAACCGACTTTTAGCTGAAACCTCTATTGGGTCCAAGATGGCTTGGTTTTCACAATTATACTGACTGACATATTCAATTTCATTTGCATGAAAGGGGCCATTTCCTCTCTGAATCTTTAACTTGCAGGGTGAGGTGGGGTTGCGGAGGGCGATAATTAATCCTAACACATTGGGTGGCAGTCTGCAAATACTCTGCTCCATTTTGGACGTACGCATGGAAGAAAGGAACATTTAAGGATGTCATTAACCTCATTCGACATCTTTTAAGCCCCAGCATATCAGCTGTGTGATATTGATGAATTGTCACAATTCGAGCAAGCAACACAAATTAGACTGGAAGGGGCGGCTGGTGTCAGGAGAGGGTAAAAGTGACACATGTGGTGTATATATTTATATTTATATATATATATATATATATATATATATATATATGCCTCAGATGTTTGACTTACTTATGACTTATAATCCTTTGAGTATTCTGCAAGTCAAACTGCTGCAGTAACTTTGTTATAATAGTTGAAAAAAGGAAGGTAAACAGTGACGGGCTCATTGGTGATTGTAGTTCAGTTAACTGCCTGCACAAAGTCTAGAGATGTCTGACCTCATGCCAAAAACCAAAGCAGAATGTCTTAACAGCAGATGCACAAAAACAGAGCCAAACAACATAAAGGGAGGGCGGGGAAAAAACCACAAACCAAAAAGGAACCAAGACAAACCGCACATGCTAATCTTTGGCCACTTCACAGCTCGCTATCTGCAGTGTTATGATAAAAAAATGTATCTCTTATAATGCGGGGGAAACAAACTCCACATTGTACGCGCTGACAAAGGATCTCGGCAGAAAGAGCGAGAGAGAAAGAATCGGAGCCTAATTAGAACTGTTGGCTGATTTGCATTGCATGCTCATCGGTAATCTTGCCTTAAATGGAATCTGAAATTCTTATTGCAATTAGTGATTACTTGAGAAGGGATATGGCCCCCGAATGATTGTTAATTACTAGATCAGGAATAGTACATTAATTCACTGCAGAGGTTTTAATGCAGTGCAATGATGGGGACCCACTCTTCCATCAATATTGTGCTGCTTGTCACACATAATGAAGTTCATAATGCAAGCCTTCTCCCACACTGCCCCCACCGCCACCAGCCCCTCCCCACTGCTTAAATGTGCTCTCTAAGCAAAATTTCAAACAGTCATTATGTAAAACTAATCCAATGGAATATACAAAAATGCAGCCTAATGACACATTAATATAGAGACTGCATATAGGTAATAGGGCTGCAGGTCCATTTCCTGATAGGGTCACGGTCTCTTATCTGGCTCATGAGCTAAAGAGAGGCGGATATGAATAAATAAATGTATATCAGTGCATTGAACGTGGCTTTAAAGCCAGAATAAAAGCAGTAGGACACATAATAGCATGCAAACTCAAATACTCAACCCAGTGACTAAGGCTGCTTAAAAAAACATATTCCGATGGGACTGTCTTAACCCCGGCCGGTGTGTATTACTCATGCTCAGTGGCGCTCCTATGGAAGGTCTGAGCTTCTGGCTACAACTCTGCTGGAGTAAGGGCACTTGTGCGCAGACAACAGCAACCGCTTCAAAAAGAATGGCTAATGCTCTTGTCCCACATTCGATGCACTGACAGAATCTCTGATGGGGGGGCAGAAGCGCAAATCGTGCACATATACATGCATGCACAAGCACATGCTCTCACGAGTATTCGAGCATTCCTGTTGGATGGCGGAAGCATTGCAAATGGGCGAACGATGTTAATAAATTGACTGACGTGGGGCGACAGAAAATCGTGAAGGGGTCCATTAAATAAGCACATATTGAAGAGAGGCAAGTTTGGATGAGATGGAAGCCGAAGGGGTCCCTGTTCAATTATCATCGTGGATTCATAAAGGTAAAAACCTCTCAGTTCTGGAGAGACGGAACCGCATGGGTTATGCACGCCTCTTCTGCGGCGTATCCCGACACTTGCATAGGAAAACTCTCTCTCTCTCGCTCTCCCTCACTTCCCGTGCTTATCTTTCTACCAGGCACGCACCCGAAAACAAGCTACCGCCGTCTCCCGAGGGGCACATTAGCGAGGCAGAGGGATCCAGTTTGTCACTTAATAAAACGGCCCACTCAAACAGATGGCTTTGTTCAAACGGCCCCCGACGCTCTAAAAGCTGGGACCGGATCACCGCCGAGGCAAATCAGACGCAGGAATGCCCACCTCCCTTTGCGGTGGAAACCAAACAGAAGGAAACATATAAATATTGAATTGCACCACTGTTGGTGCGAAACCGTCCGCCTGTGAGAAAAATAAATAAATATGAAGGCTGAAGAAGAAGTGGGAGGTTGGGGGGCGGGGCTGGGGGAACACTCAGCTTCCCTGTTGGAAATTCTGAACATCTGGGCTGAGGTTGTCAAAAGCCACTGCAAAAGAAAAAAAATATAAAAAATAATAATAATACAGAGGGTTCACTTTCAATAAGACTTCATTTTCATCCCTGCTCATTCATTATTTGTTCATTTGTGCATGGATACACAAATCTGGGGCCAATTGGTGTGTGACCATTTGAGGAGAAAACAGTCGAGCAAGAAGTATGAAATTTGGATTTGTTTGTCTTGTTTGTTTTTCCCTCTAACGTCTGAGGGGAGGGGAGGTGGGGGGTGGGGGAAGGGGAAAAAAAAGAAAAGAAAGAACATAGATAAGCAATTCTAATTGTGCAGGCTTACTCTGTTTGGTAGTCAGTGCAGTCTATTTGCAAAAAGTTAATTATCTGATAGGATAGGCAGTGGCAGCCACTAACACAGAAAGCCATTCGTTCATTCTGTTATCCACTAGGCAATGGAACGATTCATTAAATGGCAGTGCTGCAGCAAAATGGCCAGTAGTTATCATGCTGAGGCTGCACAGACTTGAAAAGATGTAAAAAAAAAAAAAAAAAAAAAAAAAGATAAACAGATTATTGTCAATATAATGATGTGTGTGATTCTTCTAATACAGAAATAATAATAATAATTGTAATAATAATACAAAGAAAAGATTTTAAACGATGATTTCATTTGTTGAGGGAAAAGGCTATCCAATCTGAGTTCTAGTTCACTAGCCTCACCCTGATTCCTGCCAAATCACTTAAATAAAATCTGTCTGGTAAAGTGAACAAGGCTAGAAGACCTCACAAAGCAACGCATCATGCAAAGATCTAAAGAAACAGATGAGAAACAAAGTCACTGGCATCTATCAGCCAGGAAACTGTTACAAAGCCATTGCCACAGCTTCGGGACTCCAGTGAATCACTGTGACAGCCACTACACCACAACTTGGAACAGAGGGAAACCTTTCCAGGAGTGGCCGAATTTACTCCAAGAGCACATCGACGAATCATCCAGGAAGTTACAAAGAAATCAGAACAACAGCTAAAGAACTATGGTCAGAGTTTATGATTCAACCATAAGAAAGAAACTGGGCAAAAATGGCCTCCATGGGAGATTTCCAAGGACAAAAACCACTGCTGACCAAAAAGAACATCTTGATGATCCCCGAGACCTTTTGGGAAAAAATATTCTGTGGATTGACAAGACAAAAGTTGAGCTTTTTCAAAGGTTTGTGTCCCGTTACATCTGGCATAAAACTAACACAGCATAAAAACAACAAACATGGTGGTGGTAGTGTGACGGTCAGGGGCTGCTTTGCTGCTTTGGGACCTGGAAGACATGCTGTAATTGACAGAACTAAGAATTCTGCTCTTTGCCAGAAAATCCTGAAAGAGAACGCCCGACCACTATTTCATGCCTTGAAGATCAAGCACAGTTGGGTTATGCAGCAGGACAATGATCCAAAATACACATGTCCGCATCTGAATGGCCACAAAAAAAACCCCAAAATGATGGTTTTGGAGTGGTCTAGTCAGTCTGGACTCAAATCTGATTGAGATGCTTTGGCAAGATCTTAAAAGGCCGAATATATCAAAAACTCTCCAATGTGGCTGAATTACAACAATTCTACAAAGAAAACTGGCCAAAATTCTTTAATAGCAATGTGAAAGACTCATTTCCAGTTATTACAAATGACTGATTGCAGTTCATGCTGCCAACTGTGGCACGACCTGTTATTAGGTTTAGGGGCAATTAGTTTTTGCACATAAGGCCAAATAGATTAGACGACTTTTTTCCCATTCTAAAAAGAAAACTGCATTTTGTATTTTGTCTAATATTAAAATTTGTGATCTGAAACATGTACATGTGACAAATATGAAAATTAGGAAATTAGGAAGAAAACAAATACTAATATATTATTCAATTCCTTTGTGTTTATTGTGTATTTTATATTGTTTCCTATATTGTGTATAGGAAATCAATATATAGGAAATAGGAAATGTATGTATATATATGTATTGTGTATAGGAAATCAAATAACTACCATGTTCAGCCGGCTCTAATCGAGGGAGTATTTCACTATTCTTGGGCCTGCCCTATTTCTTTAAAGCATAAACTTCACATAATTGTCTTGCCCTCAACCACAGAGCGGAAAAGCTTGCCTCATATTTGTCTCCGTAGGAGCAGAGATGGATTATGTAGCAAATAATTCCACAGATTCGACATTGTATATTTAAACAGACTCTAATTTTATGGATAAGCAGTGCCAAGCCATTTCCGATGGATGCCAGTTGCCGGGCCATAAGAAGTGACACATTCCCTGCACTGTGTTTTCTTAGGCGCTTACAGGCAAACTAGCTCATGCTCCAGCAATCCTGCATGATGACAACTGGCTTCCTTTCAGCAGCTCAGCTATCCTGCAAATGCTCCTAAGTTCAGCAAACCAGGTTATATTAATAGCAAGCTTTTTAGGAAAATAAACAGACCTTTTATCCTGGTTTCTCCACATCCTCTGTACACCCAACCATCACATTATGCTAGTCTTCACATTCTCATTAAAATAAAATACAAATTCTTAAAAAAAACACACACACACAAAAAAAGAACAAAAAGAAGAAAAAAAATCCAAAATGAGCTCGTCTGAGTACTGTTCTCTGCAACCAGCTGTATTAATGGCTATCCTCACACCAAAATCCTATTACTGGGACAAATGATATAAAGGGGAGGTACCACAAACAGTCACTCAAGGACCAAAGTGACCTTTCATAGGCCACTAATTTTATGCAGCAGTGAAGGAATAGTACTGCATATAAAAGAGAGGAAGAAAAATGGTAGTAAGTGGAAGGGTACTGAGATGAAAATCACCTTTTCCTTTATGAAGCCAGCAGTGAGTATGATCTGTCAGAAACCAGTGGCATAGCTGTTAGTGACCAGGAATGTAATGACATGTCAATTATGACATATCATGTTTTCTTCCATATGTGAACAGAGTGGAAACTCAACGCATTGCTGTGTTTTGTGCTTATGTAACTTAAGAAAACCTCCAATAAACCAGAGCCAGATGACTTGGGTTGTCCAGACGTTTTGGACCCAATGAGAAGATCTCACCAACAGAACAGTGCCACAGAAGCCAGCACTGCTCGGAGCCCGTTCAACCTCAGTGCAGAACCAGTCTGCATGTTTCTTCCAAGACTGGAAGAATAAAATTCCAGCCAATTAAATATTTTGTGGAATTCCTTTTGGTAGCACCACAAAAGGCCAATAACAGCAGCTGTTCCAACTTTGGGCCCATCGCACCAGTGCCAGCTTTTTGGTACTGATGTTTGTTTAGGCGAAAATGTAAGGAAACTATTATTATGTCGATGGAAATGAGTTCTTTCAGGGTTCAAATGAGATTTGGAAATCTTGCGCTTTTACCTGTGAATGTTAGATTCAAACACGTAATAAACCATAATTGTCTAAAATCTTATAATAGCTTAATTTACTGAGTGAGGTTTATAGTACAACTGGCTCATTTCGGCTCATTTTTCATAAAGATATCAGTTACTAACTACGTCAAAGTTTTGTATCTGATCTGCTGCATTTCATTTCATATCCGTATATATGAAAATGCCACGGGATTGTCCAAAAGAATCATCATTTGTAATTAGTTTGCCTTACATTAACTTAGCAACATACCCGATAGCAGGATAACACATTAGCTGTGTCTTAGTGGATTGTTTCTGTCAGCTACACATTATTAATATGTCGCCAACTAAACTGCATGCAGTAAATCTAAGATGAAGTCTTTGAATTCTTAATTGCGAACCCCTGAAGAAAACAGTTGAGCTTGTATGAGTGTGTGTGTGTGCGTCTGTGTGTGGCAAAGTCTTTGAAGAGCTACAGATGGGAAACAAATGAGGGCGGGTGGTATCAGGGTCAGTCTGGCGAATGGGGGTTTTTGACTTGGAAGCAAACAGTGCAATGTCACCCCAGGAGCAAAAAAACACCAACCCTCAGGGGGCGTAATTAAAATAATCCAGTAAAATTAAGTGCTTCAGATCATTTTGGAAAGACTCTTCCTTGATGTGTGCGCGTGTGGATGTGACGATGATTCATGGGGAGGTGTAAAGAGTATATGTGTGTGTGTCCATGTGTCTGTTTACACTGACTGTGCGCTACTAGAGTCTCTGCTTTTAGAGTATTTGTATTTATCATAATCATAAGCCCGCTGCCACACATATCTGTGCAACGTGCCGCAACATCGCACTTCTGCTTCCATAATGTTTTGCTTTTATTTTTGTCCAAACTTTGAAACTAGTCTCAGGTTTCCATTGAACTGCTTGCATTTTGCGATTACCCCCCAAATAATTGCTTTAACCTTGGAAATATTTGCATCACTTTAAAGTTAAAATGAACACGATCAAAGTGATGAAATTACACAACCAATCACTTTTTTTAAATGAAAGAATGGAGACAAACAATATAAAAGAACAGCTTTTTCTGAGTTGGCCTATATTATAGCCTTTCATATTTGTTTTGATTTAATGGAATATTCTGCGGTGAAGGGATATGAAAAATCTGGAGTCGATTGCTGATGATTTGAAGCCTCCGCAGGGCATGAGACTATTGGGGGCCGGAGATGTGGCCTCTGGACTGATGGAGTTGGTTACCCTTCCCTTCTTAGTCCTTTTCACCCTTCGCCAAACTGAGCTTCAGTTGACAGAGTGAGAGAGTACACAAAGGCGCCACCCTCAAGTGCAAATGTTTGCTGGCAGTAATGGGCTTTAGTCCACTAGGCGAGTAAATGTGGGAGTTTTTTTTAATGTGTGCTTTAAGTGTATGTACATAAGTGTGTGAACAGAAATACTGTACAGACCACGTTTATTTGTGCATCCAGACATAAGTGCATACTTGTGTATTTTTCACAATACAGCTGAAGTGTTTACACCCGTTCTAAGTTAACAATTGGAGTACTTCCTTGTACCCTCGGTCTATTTGTATAATAGCAGCAGACATTCAAGCAAAAAACATCCTTTTTGCAAGGATGGAAAGGTACCACCTTAAAATCAGTACAAACAGGACCGAGACAGTAATCAGGAGACCATGCCCCTAAAATGATGCCATGGACTGTGCCCTACTTGGACAATCTTTTTCTGAAAAACAGATGGGCAAGTGCCTCCAACTCGTCACAAGGGTTATCAAATGAAGCCAGGGCTTCTTTGAAAGCTCAGACTGTGCATAAGAAAACAAACAAACTGAAAAAAAACTTATTCTTTGGCACAAAACTGCAAGACTAACTTCGATAAAGATCATTAAAAAGAGCCCTGATGAATATTGTGGGGACATTCTTTGATCGCACGATGCCAACATGAATTTGTTCGGCTCAGATGAGGCCCAGTGTATCTGGCACGAACGTTAGCCAGGACTACCACAGTGAATACATAATCCCAACAGTGGAAGTGTGATGCAATGAGCAGGGGCACAACCAAGGGGGGGCCAGGGGGGGAACTGGCCACCGCTAAAATGTACTCTCTTTTTACCTATATTTGATAGCAGCGTAATAAAACTGGAAATTTTGTTTTTGTTGTGTCACCCTAATATTTATAGTGGCCCCCCTAGGCAAAACCTCTGGAGGCTCCCCTGTCAATGAGGTTGCATGAGTACAAAAAAAGGTGTCGGGGGATAAAACCAAAAGACAACAGCACGAATCCCAGTGAACACACCAAGGTAATGCTTGACAAGATGACAAGTTTCCCAAAGCCTGGCAGAAAAGGAATATTCCAGAAAATAATGATCCAAAACAGACTGCCAAAAATTATGAGAGTTTCTAAAGAGGGGAAAAAAGTAGAAACTATGACCAGGCCAAGTGTGTTGCCTGACTTGAATCAAACTAAAGACATTTGTTATACTTGTATCCTCCACACTGGGATGTTTTTGCCATAAAAGTTCATATCTGGAACTTTAAATATATTCAAATGTGATAAATAATGTTTGAATACCAGGATCGAAATGTGCTTTGGCTGTTTCTGCCAGATTCCATTGTGGATAAAGTTTTATCCAAGTTTCAAATCTGCTATTAATTTGTTTTTCACTCTTATCTGAATCATTCTAACAGCGCAAGTGGGTATCGACTGGAGTTATTTTATTGTGGAGCAGTGAAACCGCCAAGGAGCGAGAGATAAAGTTAAAAGCCGGTGGCATTGTCACAAAATGCCACGAGGTACTATGATCCCCGGTAAGTAATGACTTCATTTGTCTTCTCACATTGATTAAAGGATAAATAGTAAGCCTACAAATTGACTTAGCGTGAACATCGTGAATACTCCAGGAAATCTAGTGCACTTGAAGGTTTAAAGTGTGAGACTTGTCAAAGATAGGACTGAACTGATGGGGAGGTAGTCGGTCACGTCAAACAAGGGTCCTTTACAATGGTGTGAAATGGGAGTTATCCAACGCATCGCACGGATACGATTCAAGTGTAAGATCTCATAAGGATGTAAAGTATCTGCAATTAATAGTCAAAGTCGCAAACTGCATCCATAATTGTCGGGACTAGCGTAGCTTTCTGCATATGAATAAAACTCGGATGTGGCTTGCAAATGAGTCTCCCTTAACACTTGTGTATCTAAAAAGTACTGACATCACTTCAGCACGCATCTCATTGAATGAGATATCAGCGCTAATGCAGTTTTATCCACTCATTCATCCCTGTATGAGAGGCTTTTTCCTTCCATTCCTCTCTCATGCTCACTTTTTTCCCCCCATCCATTTTTATAGTAATCATCATACATTAGTATAGATGGCTTTAAGAATAAACGAATCCGATGTAATGTAGTGTATTCACCAGTGAGAAACCATCCGGAAAGTTAATACAGTAGAGAAAATGCAGCATTATAAGGAGAAAAAAGAAAAAGAAAAACAGGTCTGCGATGAATGTTGTTTGCCTTTAAAGGAGGCCTAAAACCTACGTTTGTGTAATGTACCGGTAAATAGCAGAAGAATTATGTTTATAGCAGAGTTCTCCTTGTGTTTTTGGAATGGATATTTTCACTCTGCAGCATGTGAGGCGAGTGCGCCGCCATTAATCATTCCACAGGTGCGGCAGCACTGTCAGAAGCCATACGTCCCTTTGCCTTTCCAACCTGGGTGGAAAGTGGAATGGAAAGGAAAAAGGAGGGAAGGAGGGTTGGTGGCTGGAGGTGGAGGGTGAACACATCCCTAAAAACAATTTCACTTCCTCTTCTTCCTCTGCACTGGATTTGTCAGTGAGGGGGGTTCGAAGTCCAGATTAATTAGATCCATTTTGTGGTCCATCTTTGTTTTTGGTTTTTTTTGCTTTGTTTTGTTTTTTTCCCGCCACTTCCATGACTCTTTTCTTTTCTTTGTCTTGCCTACAGTCCTTACTGCCATCCCAGCGCCATTTATCACGTTGCCATCTCGACAGTGCCTTCCCCCTTCCTTGCTGGGAAGCCATTAGAGCATCTCTGCATCGTGGCGGCCAGATTGCATTCCGGTCCCCGCTCGCGACATTTATCATCTTTTGTCCTAAGTTTTTATCTGCCCCTGCCCTGTGTGAAGCCCTATCTGCAATGCCCACTATAATGAAACACTGGGAGGTGAGGCTCAAGTAAATAACCTAATTAAACCTAGCAAACAGGGACAAAGGGGGGGGGGGGGAATTCACAAAAGGCCTTTGTGAGAATGCCAGAGGAGGAACACTCACAGATGGCAGCGAGGAAGTCGAAGCAGCGATGTGGCACGCGGCCCATACCACCTTCTCATCTCAGTATTTATAGTACTCCTACTGGTGCTGTTGTTTGTCCAAAGATGTCCTCTTTACGTGATTTGGATCAACGCAGAATGACAGTTTATATTTAGACCGGCGATACGCTGATTACTTGTCAGGAATCGGGTTTGTAAGACAAGAAATGTTCCTGTAAAGCAAGGGGATATATCTGTGATAAGGACCCAAAGCACTGAGTAATGGGTCCTAAGAGAAAATCTATCCTCCCTTCTCACTCGCTTTCACTCCTCTCTCTGAGTCTTAGGCAAAAAGTCGAGCCAGCTCTGATTGGTCTCATTAGGGACAAAACGAGGAATACTAATCATCAAAATTATCGACGGCACCCTTGCAAACAGTATCGAGTCAATGCAGTAAAATGTCAGGAGGGCATTAGTGGACAATTATTAATCCATATCAAGCTGGGGTGGACAATTTAATTATCACCTAATCAATATTTCCAGATCTTGTACAGATGTAGAGCAGTGACTCGATGGATAGATCTGCCTTTTGAGAAGCCCTTTATTGGATTAAAAAAAAAAGGCAGCTGGGAACAGTAGTAGGGTGGCAGTAAACAAGAAAGTGCTTCTCTGCATGGCTGACCCAGGGCACACACTACAGCTTCTTCCGGTGATGAGCACCAGCTCCACTGCACATGGATACTTTAGGGAAAATTCAGCTTGTTTTTTCTGGGCACACACAGACACCTTGGATGCTTTTGTTGGTTTTGTGCTCATAATTTGACCCATGCGTTTTTCTTTTTGGTCTAATCTTGTTATCTCAAGCAACCTTGACCAAAGACGAGGCTCCGTTTGTGTTTATTGGAGCCTCTAACTTTATCATAACCTCGCAAAGCTCAGAAAGCCACAGCAGCGGTGTGCTGACTGCATTTCCTTTTTTCTTTTTTTTAACAATCCCCAGCCCCGTGTCATTATTTGTGCAGCTCTTACTAGTAATTTGTTGCCATATTGTGTCATTGCCAGTAATGTTGCTTACTTTCTGCTGGTACTCTCTGTTTTCTCAGTGCAGCCTGAATAATTACTCTCATTGTACCTGAAACAAACTATCTCAAATATTGTCAGTCAAGGCTTTTGTGGGAGTGATGAGACAAAATGAATGCTGTGTAACAGGCCCTCGTGGATTTCAAAGACACTGCACAATGAGCCACGGCAAAACAAAAGTGGCTGTCTTCTATGAGATAGCAGTCATCTGAGATAAGAATACCCTCCCGTGGTTTGGTTTTGCTTTTTTTTTTGTTTGCTATTATTGTAACTCTCCGTCTCCATCCCCCCGAATCACTTCAGCCACTACACAGCCTACTGATTACTACAAAGTCGCCTGGACCTTTGTTATTTTCACTATTTACTGCCTTACTGTGTGTTGCCATGGATTATTATTTTGGCGTAAGGCTGCATTTTCAGAGCACTCTTTCCCCCCCCCTCACATTATAAACCTGCAGTACTCTTATCTTTTTCCTGTAATGCTTCAGCGTCTGTCCGCTATAATGCCGCAAGCCGAGAGGACCGCGAGCCAAAGTGCTTCTCTTTGTGCAAATGCTGTAAATAAAAACTCTCTTGGTTCACACAGTGTTGACTCTGAGCTCCGATGGAAGTTGGCTGGAAGTTAAATGCGGTGGCGCATACTTTCAAGATAAAAGTCAACTTTTTTTTTCTTTGCTTTTCATTGTGTATGACAAGAGACTTGAAATGAGATCAAAATGTGACATTCAATCCCAACTGCAATATCTTTAATCTGTTTACCTTTGACTTTCATTACCAAATTTCAGATCCTTAGAAAAAAACGGGGAAAAAAAGAGTCGAGATCATTTCATAAGATGCCGAGAACCTAATCATATCGGCGGGATTAGAGTTGTAGGCTCCAGGATTACTTTTTGAAAATTATCTCTGAGCTTTGTAAAAGAAAAAAAAACCTCACTAAGCAGTGAAGAACTATAAAAGAAATCCCTGTAACTTGTATTAGCCTCCCCTTCACTTCAGTCCTATCACCTCATCTGGTTCAAATGCCTTTAAAAGTCAATCCATCCATTCTTTTAGTTAATCGTCAACTAAGCTCTTTTCTCTCCCGTAGCTTTATTTTCTGTCGCCCAACTTGTAATCTCTCAGCATCCGTGGTATTTTGACATTAGCACACTGTACAAGCAGCACATTGATGTGGCAGGCATGGGTCAGCATGGATTTTGCACATCATCTGATCTATAATGCACCACAAGTACTGCCCATCTCTTGGTTCCATTAGGTGTCTAACATGCATGTGTGGAGAACATGCTTCTTTTATATACACGTATGCCACAGAGACAGTGAATATGTGTAATTCAACCCTGCACAGCAGCTACTTTTACCATCTTATGCTTTAGGAATGGGTGCTAGGATTGTGGAATGTGTTGCGAGCCAACAAGCTACCATTCCCTGCACACTGTTTGCACAAAGATTACACCTGTTAGGGATTATTTTCACTTTAAAACAGACAAAACAGGTGAGCCAATGGATTCAAATGAAGCAATCACAGGAAGACCACCTTGCAGCCTCAAAATGAACAAACAGGTGAGGGTAACAGATGCTATTAAATGATCAAGAAACATTATCTGTGACTACAGTATATACAGGTTGGACGGGTGGAGGATTAAGGCTTTGTTTTACAGACAGACAATGCCTGCCTCGAGTCGTAGTCATGAGAATCTCCCCCTATGTCTGTGTACAAGTCTGATATCTCACTCAATGTAGCAAAACCACCATGCTGTGCTATTTAGCGTTTGGGTTTTCCATATTAATTATTTACCAAGTTGAATACTCAAAGAGACAAACCACTAAATTAGCTAAATAAAATCCCAAAAAATCTCACTGAAGAAAAAAAAAAATCAATCTTGGCCAACAGGGACCAAACCCCAGGGAGTGTTTTCAATCATCTGACTATATTTACTATATGACTATTCACATAGCCAGACGCAAACCTTCATAGTATGTGCAAAACATTGCAGTAGTTACAAAAATAGGGAAAATTAAATTCTTTTCAGTATTTAATTTCTGGCTTTTCATGCAAAGACTCTCTTAAATTTTCTATTTAACTGGTTCATTCTGTGGCACTTTGCTACCTGCTAACTCATTAGCGTCTCATGTCCTCATTTGCCAGATACACAAATAAGAATTTGATGGTAAAACTAAAGCCTATTGTTCTTGAATGTTTCTCCTTAAATCCCAGCAATGAGAGGGAAAGCACACGCAATTAAATTGTGCCATTTAATGAAAGGCGACAACAGATCGTGCACCGTGTGCAATTTCTGTCCCACCCGGTCACGGGCAGGGAGAAAGGTGAAGGGGTGTAAGGGGATCGTTGCGAGGCGCTCTGATCATGTATTTTTCTGCGCTCTGAGAGGCGGGAAAATCTTATTTGGAAAGTGTACTTAATGAAATCCATGTAGGCACAAATCCTGACATCACAGAGCACACTCTGTGCCGTCTTGTACCGACTATCAAGACGCAGGGAAAAGATAAAAGTGCAGGAATGACTGTTTAAGGAAGGAGCGAATGAGGTTGAATTTAGGAGGACTAAAGCAGTCCACCATGTTTTGATGAAATATTCGGGACTGCTTGTTTACCTTAATGGGGCTTGTAAAAGCTAACAAGGTCCCGCCTTTTGTCTCAGGATTCCACGGTCATTCCAGCCTCTTTGTTGTACATTAATTATCTGCACTTAACTTGAAATATCCTTCATCGTGACTCAAGTGATGGGGGTGATTGGGGGTAATTAATTAGCTGATGAGAGGGTGATGAATGACATGAAAGATGGCACCAGGGGAGTATTAAAACTAAAGGGAAACAGACTGGTTATGGATGCTATGATGAATGCTGTCTAAACACTGCATAAATGTCCAGGGACCCGTCTGTAATTGTGTGTGTGTGTGTGTGTGTGTGTGTGTGTGTGTGTGTGTGTGTGTGTGTGTGTGAATACATATGATGTGATGGGCAGTTAGAGTGCTCCACCATTAGAAACAAGAGCTTGGCTCAGGCTCAACTTGAAAAGCCTATGGGTCTTGCTGTGGCGTGAGAGCATTTTCACCTCTCAATGGAGGCTTTCACTCTCATTTGCCATAACTAATAAACCACACTAAAGCAGTGTGTCACAATAAATCTCAGCTCCTCAAATGGCATGACTCATTTGCCGGTGCAGAGGAGCCAAAGAGGGAGAGAGAGAGAGTGTGTAAGGCGCAGGGCGTGTGAGCCGGTGTGCGCGAGAGTGAGTTAATGAGTGAGCGGGCGCGCAAACAAGAGAGAGGGCGGAGTGACAGGAAAGACTGACAGATGTAGTGTGTTTGAGAGGGTATTAGGTGAGAAAGATGGCTCTCCTAAGACGGACTTTGAGCACTCACTCCATCACAGCGCTGAATGTAAATCAGCTGTGACAGGAGGAGCTCGGGGCATAAAGATTTCCCAATCTGCATCACGCTTTGGCGAGTGCTGTAGGTAAGAAGGTTGGGATGTAAGCTTTTTGGCTAGGACTGAGAGATCGCCCGGAGGCGCTTCATGGAGATGAATGGTTTAGACCATTAACCCCACTGCAGAATCCCAACACCCCCCCGAGGCACACAAATGTGCTGCACTGAGATCAGTGCAACGTGTCGCACTTTTAGGACCCCCCAGTGTGAGACCAAAGCGCCAGCCTAGGGCCGGGTGTTACCCCCCCCCCCCCCCCGCGTGCACACACGCGCCCAAACCGCACGCAGTTCTGAAGTGGGGAATTCAAAAGTGATTGCTACCCTCACAAGTCAGGGATGGGAGGGTTTCAACAAACAAATTAGTGAATTTAGCAACATTTATTTCCATTTTTCATGTGTAGTGGTTAACACAGTCGCAGGAACAAACAAAAGATCCCCAATTAAAGGGCAGAAGGATAGGCCCAGCCTAAGAAGGTCACAAGCTAGTGTACTCCTAGTGCTCATCCCAAGCCTGGATAAATGGGATGGTTGGGTCAGGAAGGGCATCCAGTATAAAAGCTGTGCCAAATCAAATATGCAGATCCATCTGCTGTTACTACCGCTTGGGAATTAAGTGAGCAACCAAACAAAAGTGCAGATTTTATCTTCAGAGATATTTTCAACAATTTACTGAATGACATGTAAATCCTGTCTCTGCAGCACAGTCATACTGTACACCACCGATTTCTGCGTACTGCTTATGACGTACAAATTAAACACTAGATTTTGGATGAGTTTGGTTGTGAATGATGCATACTTTTGTTTATGTAAATCGCAAAGTTTTGGTAATCATCAAATTATCATCACTGGCCTGATTTGCTAGCGCAAAATTGATGAACAAGTCATGAATGTGGAGCAGATGAAGGAACATTTTAGCCAAATGTACTGCACTAAGTAAACATGTATCCAGAAAAGTGCTCATTTCCAGCTTCATGATTTTTTTTATTCTTGGACTCTGTAAGAGGAGTTTTGCACGACTCAAAGTTCAAAAATAATGATCTCACACTGGGCTTTGGTGCACCCCAGAATGATTATAGTTTTGTGTTGTCTAATTAGTTGCCTTTTTTATTTATTTAAATTTTTTTTTGAGGTTTTGTTGTTTGTTCAGTTCACTTTAGTTTCAGTTCATTTTTCCAGGGTAGTTAATTTCCATTTAGTTGTCAATGTTTGACAAAGTTTACTTCTAGTTTAGTTCTGAATAAGTTTTAATCATTATAAAATTGAGTCTTATTAGGGGTCAATTTAAAAAGTTCAAAACAGGTGCCAATTTTTTGACAGCACCTAACCCACAATCATGTGGAGACCCAGTCTGGTTTATTTTAGCTTATTCAATTCCATCTTATTTCATTTATACAGCACCACATCACAACAACAGTCACCTTAAAGTGCTTTATATTGTAACCCTTCAATAACATAGAGAAAACTCTAACAATCAGACAAACCTTTATGATCAGGCACTTGGCGACAGTGGGAAGGAAAAACTTCCTTTTAACAGGAAGAGACCTCTGGCAGAACCTTGGTAAGGGGGCAGACAATCTTAAGATAAGAAGATTTAAGATTAGGCTTAAAACTTTCCTTTTTGCTAAAGCATATAGTTAGGGCTGGATCAGGTGACCCTGAATCCTCCCTTAGTTATGCTGCAATAGGTGTAGGCTGCTGGTGGATTCCCATGATGCATTGAGTTTTTCCTTTTCAGCACCTTTCTCACTCAACATGTATTAATAGACCTCTCTGCACTGAATCATACTTGTTATTAACCTCTGTCTCTCTTCCACAGCATGCCTTTTATCCTGTCCTCCTTCTCTCACCCCAACCGGTCGCAGCAGATGGCCCCGCCCCTCCCTGAGCCTGGTTCTGCCGGAGGTTTCTTCCTGTTAAAAGGGAGTTTTTCCTTCCCACTGTCACCAAAGTGCTTGCTCATAGGGGGTCATATGATTGTTGTGTTTTTCTCTGTATGTATTATTGTAGGGTCTACCTTAAAATATAAAACGCCTTGGCGCTGTATCACTAAAATCAAATTGAATCTGCTGTGACCGGTTAGGAGTGAAGAGAGGGAGACAGGACAAAATATGCACTGTTGATCATTTCACGTCATTACGTTCTTTTTATTTTCATTTTTGAAGCCTAGTTTTTATTGTCACTTCAAGACTAACATGAAAATAAGTCTCAGTATTATAACCTTCGTGCCGCCCCCACAGTTCAAGCAGCTGTTTTAGCCTCCTGTTCCAGCTCTTTAACTTTCATCTTATCAACAGCCTCTTGCAAACAAAAGATTTGAACAGCCTGTGGTTGGGGGCAGAGCTGTGTGCTCAGATGACCACATAAAGGACATCTCTCTCTATTAACAAGTCAATCTAAAGTTGGGAGATAAATCAGGTAGCATATGGGGAGCAGACAAACTCCAGCATGTTTTGGGAACATTATGACTCAAATCCACATGGAACCATTTTCACTTCTCTTTTCTACTTAAAAGACTTGAGTATGATTTTCTGTACTGTGAGTATAAAAGCATCTTTAGTAAGATTGCTGTGCAGACACAGAGGTTTTGTTCTCTCCCCTTCACCTGCACACTGCAGTAAAACATCATCTGGTCTGTGAGCGCTCGTGTATTTCAGACTTGACTAGCCGAGTAATCGCATCGCCACAGCTACGGCATCAATCCATTAATTGCACTGTCACTGTGGCAATGTCATGAAACACCTGCATTGTTATACAGTTCACTGGCACAGTGTGTGAAGGGTGATCAGATTTTAGTACGTGCGCCAGCAAAGCCCGAATCGTGCCAAGCGTAAGCCCGGCAGATGCAGAACAGCTGGCATTGTGTTCGTCTCACTGGCTGATCCCGGCTTCAAAGACGTGCTACGAGGTCCTCTTTCAATGAGAGTGTGTGCGCATGAGGGAGAGAAAGGGAGAGCAATTGTGTAAGAATCAAAACAAAACAAAAAAAACTAGCATGACACACCGTGTTAACGTGGCCCTCTATTGTTTTGCTGACACCATAAACGCTCAACGGACAGATAAGGAGGCGCCAGGTTGACTGAAATCCATACCATTTCACAGTACGACAGACCCTGTCGTTTCATGGCGAGGGATTCAAATCTATGGAATTAGAAAAAGGGATTTGTGGAGTTTGTTGATTGCCACTCCAATGGATTTACAATTTGGATTAAGGTGCTTTTGTTCTGTCAATATTCCCACTCTGAGACGTGAATGGTACAGCA